>NC_056713.1:3580330-3753240 GCF_018831695.1 Puntigrus tetrazona
TGGACGCACACCTGACTTTTTTTTTTGCGTCAGTTTACTAGTAAAAACTTGTAAATTGCATGTGACATGATTTTTAAGATATCGTGTGGTTGATGAGCACATGTACTTACGTATTTTGTTTGCATATATATTTATATTATATCATATCATATAATATCACAGAAATGTTCACAGGTGATTCCAGGTGCTTGCTCCCCTCTGCTATCACCAACACAGGTATACATCTTAATCCTTAATTTTATGTGAAAGGAAGTGTAACTGACTGGTTGTGTAATTGAAAGTTACACAAAAAGTGAAAATAATAACTGACTGAATGGAAATGTTTCAAGCCAAAACAAACCATTTTGACAATGTACATTCAACTACATAAGCTGCTCCTTCCATTTTGTCTGATATGCAGTGACTCAAGTAATAAATATGCACACCTGGTTGAGAAATACAGAAATTATCTAAATAACTTACAATACATTGTTTTCACTTATTGTTATAAAAGTAAGCTCCACTCTATATATGTGCCCTTACACTAGAATTTTAAGCAGCAAACAGATCCTTTAATTTAGTTTGACCTGTCAGTCTGGATTTGTGTGTTTTCAGGTCACTGAGAACAATAACAAACAGCACCTCCATGTGGACATCGATACTGACTCTCCAAGTCAACCCAAGGTAAATCTCTAAAACAACAAGCCAAGACAAGATGTTTACTGTAATTTAAACTCTCTGTATCCACACTTGGCATTGAATATCACTAAGAAAACCATTTTGTTTGCAGTTGCAGAGGGAGCTTCAGAAGGTCAAGAGAGAACTGAATGAGGTGGTGGTGTGGAAACTCAAACTATGGATGTTGATACTTATCATCTTTATTGCCATTGCTCTGGTTATTGGAATCTCAATCATTGTGTGTGCAGGTACTACTGCTCCATTCAGATTCTTTGTCTAGTGTGAATGTTATTGATAATATTACTAGTGCAATTTGTTTTATATATTATTAATTTTATCACAAAATACTATACCAAACACACATACAATATTAAATAAAAAATACAATAATGTTGTTGTAACACTATTGTGGCATAAAAGATTTCCGTAGCCGCTTCAGCTGAGGTGGCATGTGAACCCTTTATCTCTTATACATTCTATTATCAATTGAAAAAATGACTATATATATAATTTTGTTTTTTAAAGTTGGTCATGATGATGAGGATGAAAAATATGACAAATCATCATTTGTGGTGGCGCGCTACTTCAGAGGGAATTTCACTGTGGACGCTAAAAGTTTTACTTCAGACACTCCGGACGAAGGGACTATGATAGAACTGAAAAAGCAGGTAATAACAAGAATGATTGCACCATTTTTTTATAGATCCCTGTAAGAATCTCTTTACAATTTTACATCCGTATTGTTTTGACATAATTTGAAGCAATCTGGGTAAAAATAAAGGGCAGTTTTTTTTAAGGTGACCTATTATGCCCCTTTTTACAATATGTAAAATAAGTCTCTGATGTCCTCGTATGAAGATTAAGCTCAAAATACCCAACAGATAATTTTTATAGCTTAAATTTAAGTTAAAATTTCCACTATTACGGTATGAGTCAAAATGCACAGTTTTTGCGTTTGTTCCTTTAATGCAAATGATCTGGTGGAGCAGTACAGATTTTTGCAAATAAACATTTTACTATTAGTAAACACATCACTATTAGCCTGCTTTACTTTTCTTTACATAAAACATACACATTTTAAAAGTCAGTCATCTGATTACTATGCATAATAAATAAGCATTTATGAATTACACAGAAGGGCACAGCGCAATAAAAATAATTACATAGCTGGTCTCATGGTGACTTTGCATGCTATCGCAAACTTTGTTTCTGCTTGTAATTAAACAAGTTCTGCTTGTGATTATGAACTCAACAAGGCAAGGCAAGTTTATTTATATAGCACATTTCATACACAATGGTAATTCAAAGTGCTTTACAAGAGAGGAAATAAAATAATTACAAGATTTAAATAACAATAAAAAAATTAAAATAAAATAAATTGAATTTAAAGCAAAAAGAGATTGATTTAAAACAGTTTAAAATAAAAGAAGCAAACAGTTCGGACGCAGCACAGTGCTCATTCTGTAAATGCACAACTAAACAGATGAGTTTTGAGTCTGGATTTAAAAGTGACTAATGTTTCAGCACATCTGATCTCTTGAGGAAGCTGGTTCCAGATGCGAGCAGCATAATAACTAAAAGCAGATTCTCCTTGTTTGGTGTGAACCTTTGGTATTTCTAACTGACTTGATCCTAGTGATCTGAGTGGTCTGTTAGGTGTATAAATAGTGATCATATCTGCAATGTATTTAGGTCCTAGTCCATTGAGTGATTTATAGATGAGTAAAAGTGCTTTAAAATCAATTCTAAATGTCACTGGAAGCCAGTGTAAGGACTTGAGGACTGGTGTGATGTGCTCTGATTTTCTGGTTCGAGTCAGGATCCTGGCAGCAGCGTTCTGGATGAGCTGCAGCTGTCTGATGGTCTTTTCGGGAAGGCCAGTGAGGAGACCATTACAATAGTCCACCCTGCTGGTGATGAAGGCATGGACTAGTTTCTCCAGGTCTTGCCTGGGCACAAAACATCTGATTCTTGCAATATTTTTTAGGTGATAGTACGCTGATTTAGTCACTGCTTTGACATGACAGCTGAAACTAAGGTCGGTCTCTAGAATCACACCAAGATTCTTGACTTGCCTTTTGATTGTTTGACCCCTTGAGTCAAGGTATGCATTCACCTTGTGAACTTCATCTTTATTTCCAAACGCAATGACCTCAGTTTTCTCCTTGTTTAACTGAAGAAAATTTTGGCACATCCAACTGTTGATTTCATCGATGCATTGGCAGAGTGAGTCAATGGGGCTGTAGTCATTTGGTGATAATAAAGCTAGGTAAATCTGCGTGTCGTCAGCATAGCTGTGATAGGCAATTTGATTCTTTCTCATTATTTGACTTAGTGGGAGCATATACAGGCTAAACAAGAGCGGCGCAAGAATTGAGCCTCGTGGGACTCCGCATGTCATGGACGTCCACTTAGACTTATGCTCTCCTATACTCACATAATAACCCCTCCCCTCTAAATATGACCTGAACCAGTTTAGAGCCATTCCAGAAAGCCTGACCCAGTTTTCCAGTTTGTCTAGAACAGGGGTCGGCAACCTTTTTTATCAAAAGAGCCACTTTGTGTTTTTTTTGTCACGGCCATCGGGTGCCACTACAAGGAGGCTGAAGAGCCGCAGGTTGCCGACCCCTGGTCTAGAAGAATGTTATGATCGACAGTGTCAGACGCAGCACTAAGATCTAGTAGTAGGCGAATATCATTTCTTATCTTAACTAACGCTGTCTCTGTGATTGAAAATTATCCAGATAACCATTTGAGTTCAAGTAGCTGTTCTGCTGATTCAGAACTACCTTTTCAATGATCTTGCCTATGACCGGAAGATTTGATATCGGTCTATAGTTACTCAATATGCTGTTATCAAGATTTCTCTTTTTCAGGAGGGGCTTAACAAACCGCAGTTTTCAGGGAGTTTGGAAAAGTCCCAGAAAGAAGTGATGTGTTCACCACTTCTAAGATGTCAGCTTTTAAACAGTTAAACACGCTTTTGAGAAAAGATGTGGGGAGTGTGTCAAGACAGCAGGTTGAGGATTTTAGGTGCTGTACTACTTCCTCCAAAGTTTTGCTATCAATTGCTTCAAAAACACACATAGTGACTCCTTTTTGAAATTGTGGTTGAATCTGACATATCTCTACATCATCTGATGTTTTAATCGCCTTTCTGATATTTTCAATCTTCTCAGAAAAGAATGAGGCAAACTCATTGCATTTGCTGTCAGAAAGCATTTCACTGGGAATCTGACTTGAGGGTTTTCTCAGTCTCTCAACCGTAGCAAAAAGAGTGTGGGTGTTGTTCAGGTTACTATTTATAAGGTTTGAGAAAAACTTCTGTCTTGCTGTGGCTAATTCCACATTAAAAGCATGCAGGCTGTCTTTATAGATGCTATAGTGGATTTCAAGTTTTGTCTTCCGCCACATCCGCTCAGCCATTCTGCATTGCCTTTTCATGATCTGCACTGCTGTTGATTTTCTCCAACATGACTTTTGTCTGCCAGTCTTCTTACTGACTTTCACAGGTGCAATGTCATCCATGATATTCTTAACTTTTGAGTCAAAGGACTCCAAGAGAAGATCAACGCAGTCGACAGAAATGCTTGGCATTGAAAAAACAGCCTTCATAAATAGCACACTTGTGTTCTCATTAATGCATCTCTTTCTGACAGTGACAGATCTGGATTCAGTGGTAGCAGAGATCAATATATCAAAGAAAATACAGAAGATTCAAGACAAATTCAAGGGGTTCGACTTTACATTGCTTTCATATACAATATTTAACTACCGCATTCCTATTTTCGATCATGATAGCATGTGAAAGCAGCATCAGTGAAAACAGCTAGGAATAATGGTAGCTTTAGTAACATTAGCCTTACAGATTCCCAAGAAGTTTTCCAGAAAGGCAGATTTAAAAACAAAATATGGTATGTAATACTTTGTCTGGAGCTGATGTTTGACTGTTTAGTTTATTGGTATTTATACAAAAATGAGTTGCTGGATTTGTACTATTATATGCTAGTTGTTTACAAACACTATGGCCACACAAATGTGTACATAAATGTGTAAATAATTAGCTGTTCTTAAAAAAACATTAGGGCCCTGTTGCCTAAACATTTTTCTGTCATGACCATGATAATGGAAACTTTATATAGACTGACTTAAGCATGTTTTTTTATGTAAAGGCTTTGATTTTGGAACTGGTTTACATTTAAACAGGAAAAACTTGCCTCTAGATTTCTATTGAAAGTGCATCACTGTACTATACACATAATGATGTGAATACATTTTTTCAAGCAAGAGGGACAAGCATATTGGCAATAGAAAGACAGCATACTTGTACTGGCCCAGGAACATTGCATTTTATGAGCAGTTTTATGAACTGTATCTTTTAAAAAAATACCAGTTTTTGAAAAGATTACTTTTTTATTGCACAGTAGACTGTTACAACTAATAATTAACTTTCAAAACACTTGAATCATTGTGATTTTAAGGTTATCTATCTTAAATTAATAGTTTACCCAAATATGAAAATGTACTCATTGCGTCATTAATTCACCCCCATATCATTCCAAACCTGTATGACTTGCTTTATTATCTGGAAAAGAATCTGACTCAAAAGAACAATGCTTTCATTGATCATCACTTTTCAGAGCTATTGCACAAATCAAGACCATTTTGTGATTCACAGAAAGGTTTGGTACTTCTTGGTGAGGGTGAGTTAATAATGACAATTGTTGGCGAGCTAATCCAACTGAGTGGGATGCGCCACAACTTGCACTTCTCCTCTAGTGTTTGTCTCTGTCTCTGTCTCTGTCTCTGTCTGTCTGTGTGCACAAGGGGGTGGGTGGACTGCATATTTGAGATGTTTTGCTTATCAAACACAACTCATTTAACAGAGTTCAGTAGTAGACAGACTGGAGTAGGTGTGATAGATATGCTAGAAATCCAAGATTAGAATGGAAAAACTCTGCTCTGCTTATTTTTATTTTTTTTTTGGGCTATGCACATGTATGATTAATCAGTCACTCTGTATCTCCCATACACCATGATTAACCCTCAGCTGACAGGAGTCTACAATTCTTCTCCTGCATTGGAGCGGTACTTCTCCAGTGTCACCATTATCAATCTCAAGTGAGTCAATTTCACACTCCATTGTCACATCTAACACCTTCTTTTCAGTTTATTTGCTTGTGCATACTCTAACTGTATGGGCAAGACTTAAATGAGCACTAAAGTTGACCAAAATCACCTTTTTTATTGCTGTGTTTCTATACAGGAACACCACAGTTCAGTTTAAGCTAGAGTTCATGATGCCCTTAGAACATGAGGAGTTGATACGCTACATTTTGAGTCTAAAGATGGTTAAAAATGTTCTGCTTCAACACTTGTATGATCGAGACGCTGGAGACCCTTTCTATATCATACCAACATCACTCCACATGGAAGGTGAGGAGATATTTTTAAAACAAAATAATAATAGTAAATAATAAAAGTCTTTAACACAATCACAACAATTGTTGATGATAAACAGTAAATAATAAAAAAGTATGGAGTATAGTGGATAAAATATTAAAGCTATGTTTATAGCAGAATACAGAATCTTTGCATGCAAAACTAACAAATATAAAATGAATTTATTTCAGATGGGTAGATGAGGAAAATTGAGATGGATTATTGGAATTCAACCACTGGTACTTTCAGAAAATAACATGTTTTTTACTGCCTTTTGCACTCTTTAGCAGATGTAATAGTAATAATAGTTTTTGTATTATTATTATTATTATTATTATTATTATTATTATTATCATCATCATCATCTCATCATCATCATCATCAAAATTTAATAATAATAAAAATAATGATGATAATAATACATAATATTATTCACCAGTAATAAATAACTGTCTTGGGTTCATTTCAATATCAGCATTCATATATTTTACACACAAAAATGACTTTTTAGATATTCAGAGTAAAATATTGTTTTGTTATTGTTAATACGATATTTTAAAATGGATGTATCCTAACAAGAAACAGAATATGAAAGTTCCCAGCCTGTTCAGTTATGATGTTAACTTACATGTTGCTCCAGGATGAATTACTATTATAATTCTGTGTACTGTACATTTATTAATTGAATATTGGACAGCGTTTTTAAATGCTGTGGGACAGTTCATTGTATATGAGTTGTTGTGTTTTTTTTTTTTTAAATGCTTCTTTTAAATAAAATTTGTGCTCTCAAAAGTTCTATAATGAAACTATTCTACTGTATTTCTACATATTAAAAAACAAACAAAAAAAGCAATTATCGGTACTTTAATGTAGATGCTTAAGGTCAAATGTGTATTTTATAGGTCACCAGCTCAGCTGTTTTTGTACTTTTTTTTTTTCATTTCTTAATTTAAAAAAAAAAATGTAATGCTGTGTGTAATTCTAGACTATATAATTAGTAGTCAAACATGAAAAATGCATTTATACTGTACATATACTAATGAAACTTGTCATAATACATATGTCCTTATTTGGCTTTTGTTATTACATCTTTATCCTGTCTGTCTGTCTATATGAGGGTCATAAAATCATTATACAAAGGCAAAATTGTATTTTTAGGAAAAGATAACTGTTTTAGGAGAAAAAAAACAAGAAATTCTTATTGTAAAATAATTACATTTTCATTGTCTCATTTCACTACTGTTTCAGCACATTAGATTGATGATTATCAATGACATAAGCCAAAAGAATTGTCCCACAAAGACATTATTATGCTTCCATTCTCTCTTGATTGTTTCTGAGATGCCTCTATAGCAGTTCCTTATTTGCCATCAGCTAATGCAGAAAAAAGGACTGACACCCTAATGCTCAGAGTTCTACAATATGTGACACAGTAAACTTTGTCACTTACACATACAATTTAGAATATTACTTTGTGTCATATTATTATATAGTAATTGTATGAGATATACTTATAACTTTGTAGGAGCTAAAATACTGTGTTTTTATGCAAAGATAATTTGTTAAATTTTTTTGTTTTTGTGTTAAATTTACCCCATCTAGTGGCTCAGGTGTAGATGCAAGGCCTCTGAGATAAAATACCTGTGATGTCACTTGAGGGTGGGGCTATTGTGAAGTGACTGTCTTTGACCTCTCAGTCTGACTCAACATGTTGACTCAAGCTACTTTATATCTTTGCAATCCTTTACTCTACTGAGGTTTTGTTTGTCATTTTGTATTTTTATTTTTTAATTGTAATAATTGCGTCCTAAAGTTTGGACCAATCAACTATGTGGGGAATGGATTTGTTGAGACTGTGAGCATCAAGCTTTTTTTGTTCAGCCACCAAAGTGGACTCCTGGCCACTACACAAGTCAAAGACTTCTTTCTACAATCTGAAGATCACAAAGAAAATGCACTTGTAACTGTAGATGTAGATTGATATCAGTAAGCACATGGCATGGACTGTTTTATTTTAACTGCATGGTTTTAATGTATTCATGTATTTCTTAAATTGGGCCATTGAAGTTCTAGAAGAGGAAATCTACTAATTGGATAAGTCTACTATAGGGAAAGTAGATTATTGGATGTTCACATCAGTCTGTGTTAATTGCCTTTCCATGTGCTACATTACAAAGCAAATACTGGTGTTACTACTAAAGAGTTTGATGATAGTGAAGAGAAAATAAAGCATAACCTCTCAAGCACTGTTATGGATGAAAATGGCTACGTTGAGAAATGCAAGAAAGGAAAGCTTGCCCACTTAACTAAAAGAAAAAACATAATTATGAAATTTATGGTAGATGCTTATTGCTTGCAAAAGGTGAAAGCTAATTTGTGCATCTCTTGGATGATTTTAAACCCCTAAATGAAACTTATCAGCAATTAATGTCAGAAGAGGAAGCTATTTAATATGAAGCTGAATGGTTTAAACCCAAAATGACTGCTTTTAACCATTCAGAAACAAAAGAGAAAAAAAGGTGTTCTCTGGATTATCTAAAGCCGATGAACCTCAGGAGATTGAAGTGACACCTAAAGACGGCATCAGTTGCATCTGCAAGTCTAAAGGTGGAAACCATTTTAGCAAAGGGGGCTGCACTCAAAGAAAAACATCAGTTGGAAGATAGAGAAGATTAGTTAAATAGAGAGAAACAAACACTTAAGAAAAAAGTTCTGAAGCTGAAAGAACAGCTAGAAGGCAAATTCAGGCAAAATTCCAGTTTTGATGTCAGCTGGTAAAACAAGAAGGAGCAGCAGCAACAGCTAAGCCTTGCTTGTGATGGTCAAGACAAATTGAATATCTATCTTGCTGGTGTCAAAGAGTTAGCCTTCAGAGAATGAATTCCTTTCATTGGACAAGGCCACTAAAGGTCTTTCTGTGGTACAAACCCCAAGTGTTCACCCCAAAGGTGGTGTTCAACCAAATCTTGTCTTGCTGCAATCAAAATTAGCCTCTAGCCCAATTAATGTACATTCTCTGACCCAGTCATTCAGGATATCAAGTGTGTCCGAGCAGTCTTTTGATCAGTACTCCAGTAACACAAGTAAAAGTTCTGATATACATCATGGCAATTTAGTTAACATCCAAAATTATATAACATCTCTTTTAGTGAAGCAACTTTTAGTGAAGCAACTTTTAGTGAAGCAGCTTTTAAGTCTCCCTCAGAGAGATATCCCAGTTTTTGATGGTGATATTCGGAAGTTTAGACTATTCATAAGAGTTTTTGACTTTGGCATTGAGCTAAAAACAGACAGCTGTGATGATCGACTACTTTCTTGATCAATTCACCAGGGGCTTTGCCAGTGATTTGGTCAGAATTTGTCTTCATATGACTCCAGATAAAGGTTATAAAATTTTAGAAAATTTGCTGCAAAAGCACTCTGGAGATGAGTTCACTATCTCTTCTGCTTATATGAAGAAGGCTTTAGAGTGGCCTGTGGTTAAACCTGTAATGCAATGGAGGATATGAAATACTTGCATGACATTTTTTCATCAAAAATTTGTCATCCCATCAGAAAATTCTGGAACATGAAACTTCCATACAAACTGAGAGAAAGATGGAGATCATATGTGTGGAAATTTCAAGAGAACCGGAACAACAGGCCCCAATTTAAAGATCTTGTTTTATTTGTTGAAAAGCAAGTAAGGATGGCTTAAGATTTTTGGAGATCCAGGATAAGCCAGTAAGTTAAAGATAAGCTGCCCACTAAAGTCAAGCCCAAGTCTGACTAATTTTTTCAATGTGTAAAAATTACTTCAGTAGTGCAGTCAATGGCCTGCAAACACATTTAACTAGATGCTATTTGTGCTGTAAATGTGGGTTGGTTGCAGAATGTGGCTAATGAATTGCATAGAGCAGTTTCACAACAAGCTTGCATCACAAATGTACTGACAGTTAGATGGAAGTAATGGTTTATATCCACCTCATTCTTACAGCAAAAGCGAAGTGGTCATTTGGACATTTAATGTCTCTGACTTCCGGCCTCTTTTGTTTTCAAGTTTTTTTTAAAAATGATTTTACTCTTTACGGTTTTTCCTCTTGTTTTTGAACCAAATGTCTTGCACATTCACAGAAAACGGCTTACTTCTACATTGAAAAATTATGTGGATAGGTTAAAATATTAGTATCTACATAACAGTCAGTCAAGTCAGTCACAATCAAGTATACCCAAAAATTTATATAAAAAAAGTCAAATTTCAATGTTAATATGCAAGAGCAAAAAGCACTGAACAGGCTTGCAGAGACTATATGACAATGTGACTCACATATATTAAGTATTAGGGCAGGGGTGGGCAATTAATTTCTATCAGGGGCCACATGAGAAACTAGAATTGTGTCGAGGGCCACCAACTTTTTTTCATTGTAAAATGCTCTCAATTAAATATTTTGAATAACTGGTACTGATAATCAGAAGATTAACACACTTTGTAAATATTTATATTAGGTTATGTGAAATTATGGTGTATAGGTTAAAAAAGAAAACAAAATCATTTTTGAATCAGTGCAATTTATTTTTAACTAGTTAATCTCCCTGAAAAATATATTGTAATGTTTTCCACCTCATGTTACCACTTCAGTGAGAATAATCTGTTAATAAGTCTGTTCTGGGCTTGAACAAGGGCATTGAAATCTGGCAGAATGTCTGAAGTTGCTATGCGAAGAACAGCTGAGAGGTGGTCATCAGTCATATCTGTACTTGGATTTATTAACTTCATCACCAAAAATGTCTGTTCACAATGATAGGTAGATCCAAAGAGGAATAGGATCCTCTGAGCATGCCTCCTCAGGTGTGGAAAGTTCTCCTCTTTGAGGGAAGAGTAAAAGTACAGGAGTGAGACTGACCTAAAGTGATCTGCCAGAAGTGAGTCAGACTGCAGATCAATGAGTTCCATCTGAACTTCACTTGGTGCATCATCCACACTGCAGTTGAAGGGAGAAGAAACCATTTGCATTTCACCCTAAAGAGTTTTGAAATCTTGAAATCCCCTTCAAAACTCTTCATGCAATGCTTCTAACATGGTTGAGTACTTTTGTAGGTGATCACCTGGTCTTTTGGCTTCCTTAAGTATTGGCAAGTGAGTCAGAATGTTGTCTTTCACTTGGCTTGAGAGAAGTTGCAGTTTTCTCATAAAAACCTTGCATTGTACATCTCATGCACAAAAATGCCTTTGCACTGCAGTTTGATATTTAGTTTGTTCATTAGTGCAGTCACATCCACAGCGAATCCGAGGTCTGCCACCCAGTCTTTATCTGAAAGTTCTGGGACGTCATGGCCTTTCTTAACACAGAAGTCCTGAATCTGGTCTTTCAGGTCCCAGACACTTTTCAATACCTTGCCATGGCTGAGCCACCTAACAGTACAGTGATAGCTTATGTCGCCATGTTCAATCTCATTTTCCTCCAACAATGCAACAAATTGTCTGTGATTTAAAGCCTTGCTCTGATGAAGTTAACTGTTTTACTGACAGCATCAACTACATGTTTAATTTTTAACACTGTCTTACACAACACTTCCTGATGTATGATACAATGCAAAAATGTCAATTTCTGAACAGGGTTAATTTCTGTGACTTTATCCTGCATTCTCTTTAAAAGTCCAACATTTTTCCCTGTCAGATTTAGACAACCATCTGTTGTCACACCTACAAGCTTGTCCCATTTCAAACCTAAAATGTTCAAACATGCATTTACCTCTCTAAATAAATCATTACCAGTAGTTGTGCCTTTTATTGACTGCATGGCTGCCAACTCCTCTGTGATTTGAAAGTCTGAAGTTATTCCACGTAAGAAGATGAGTAGCTGGGCGTTGTCACGTACATCGCAGCTCTCGTCCAAAGCCAGAGAAAAAAAAGTCAAAGTCAGACGCTCTGTTCCTCAGCTGAAGCTCTAAGTTTCCAGCGATGTCCTCTATCTGCCTCGTTACAGTGCGTCGCAAGACTGAAACGCTCTCAAATGTGCCCCTTTTCTCCGGGCATATCAGCGCAGCAGAGTCCAATAAACATTCCTTAAAAAACTCTCCATCGGAAAACTACTTACTTTTTTTTGGCGATTTTATAAGAAATCCACCCACTTACGTGCATACGTTCGTTTAATTAGTGACTTAATGCTTTTCAAAATAAAAGTAAAAAAACTGTTTAATTTATGGTAATTATATTGTATAAAGGGCCAGACGTAGGCCGCGGACCATAGTTTGCCCAGGTCTGCTCCAAACGGTGTTTCTTTGTTCATGTAAACGGGTGTTTTTATCGACTTTAGCTGAACTGGGGTGTTTAACGTGGTCGTTGTGCATTACTGATACACTGTTCTCCGAATTACTAAACGAATAAGATCAAATAAGGTCCACCACATCCACTCTCCTCTAAATGGAGAGAGAAAAGGTCTGTCGGTCTGACACAGAGTGTCAGTAATGTACAACAACCACGTTAAACAGTCCATTTCTAGCTAAAGGCGATAAAACACCCATTGACATGAATAAAGAAACTCCGTTCGGTCTAATCACATGGACACGTGATGACGTGTCAAACAAATTAAAACTTCTAAAAGTTCTTTGACACGAACAAAATTAAATAAAATCTTTGAAACGTGTTCATGAATCGTAAAAACTACTCCACGCTCAACGTGATCACTCCAAACTGTGTTTCTTTGTTGATTTAAACCGGAGTTTTTAATAGACGTTAGCTGAAATGGAGTTTTCAACGTGGTCGCTGTGCGATACTGATACCCTGTTCTCCGAACTACTAAGCGAATGGGATCAAATAAGGTCCACCACATCCACTCTCCTGTAAATGGAGAGAGAGAAAGGGTTTGTCGGTCTGACACAGAGTGTCAGTAATGTACAACGACCACGTTAAACAGTCCATTTCCAGCTAAAGGCGATAAAACACCCATTGACATGAATAAAGAAACTCCGTTCGGACTAATGACGTGGTCACGTGATGACGTGTCAAACAAACTAATGTAGCGGGAAATTTCACTACAATGTAGGGGGTACAAAGATGTTGACTGTATCTTGGACGACTAGAGCTTCAAGATCTAGGTCTTTAACTACTAGTACATTTAATTCCTGTACTTAAATTTATAAGTATGCTTTTACCTGCCTTGTTAGATGTCCTTTGTGGCCACGACTGACGAGGATTGAAATTTAATGTACACGATGGCTCTCTTAATATAGAAATACTAACCTTTCTTTCCCTCTATCAGCCCACAAGACAGGAGGAATGCCCCTACTCCAAGATAACGAAAATGTTAAATTTATTCTCAGTGTTTTGAAAAAACAATAAAGAATGCACAATGATAAACTTACTTGTGGTGACAATTAACAGCAGTACTTTCAGATTCAAATAGATATAAAAAAAGAAAAAAATATATATAATCACAACTCAACGTCAACCTTTTACCTCACCACAGAACTGGGCTGGTACTGGAGTGTCCGGATATGGCAGGGTAATCTTTGCAATTACTGAAAACCTGTTTAAGTCTTTTTTTCTCAAAAAAAACAAGAAAGAACAGTTCAGCAAAATGAGCAAAAATCACTGTCCATGTACGCTTCCAGTAAGCAGAAAAATCTCCTGTTGACGAAAGAACGAACGAATACAGTTCTGTTGACAAGTTCAAATGTCCGACAAAAACTTATTCCCAAAAGCACTGAAACAAACTGTAGAAAGTCCAAAAATAGTCAAATATAAATTACAAAAATCTACAATGCCATTCACATCCACGCAGCGGCAGTAACGTGTCAAAAATGGCAAATGGAGAACTTTCCGGAAAAAAAAAAGAATTTACTCGTTCAAAAAAACTGCTTCGAATACAAATCCACAAAAATACTGTCCGTTGTATACTTCCGGGAAGCAAACTGAAGATAAACGAAAATAAAGCTCTTTCCAGACGAAGTCAAAAACACTCACGTACACTTTCTCCGCCGTGTAATGGTCGACGCCCTATTGCATCACACTCACAGTTCAGCTTCAACAACGTCCACAGCAGCAGCACAAGCTCGGTCCAGCTCTTAGTCAGCTCACCTCGAAACTCGCGAACTGCTGTCCACTTATAAACAAAAACTGCGAGAGTTGGGCTTTATTACTTTTAGTTTCGGTTTCTTCTGTCTGTCGATCGCACTCGCGCACTCCTCTTGCTCCGATTTCTTCTTCAAGCTTCCGCCACGCCCTTCACTTCCGTCTCCGTTTCACAAAAATACATTTCAAAATAAAAGTATTCGAATACCTCCACATTCCCCCCGCTAAACCCTGCCATATACAAGACTCTCCAAGCAGACCAGTTTCTAGAAGAAATAAAAACAGAACAGATAAAGCATTAAAACATACACTTTGACAATTTCTCTTTTTCACTTTAACCTCAAATTTACATAATATAGTCATCTCTATATCTTACAGGCAATTTACCCTGTGTTTCTCTTTTAGACCGTCTCAGATCAGGAACCTCACAAAAGTCATTTTCTGACATGTCAGGGTTTTCAGATTCGGCATCTTGTTCAGGTTCTACCCCTTCCTGTCACTTACACTACCCTCCTCCTCACATAACACTTCAATGGCAACCTCAGGTAAATCTGTGCTCTGAATTTGTGTAGGATACAGAGTGTAAACAATGTCGTGTGGGTCAACCTCTGTTTCTGACAGCTCTTTTTCTCTTTCATCACGTGTAACCTGTCTTGTGGGAGAGGGAAAGGTACAGTGTCTCAACTGATCCCTATGAACTACTTTTGTGGGACCCCCCAGCTCAGGACGTATTGTAAACACAGGCAAATCTGGGTGGTTCTGTTGCGCTACCAAATATGGTCTGGACTCCCACTTATATTGAATTTTGTTCCGTCCCCTAAACTTGTGGTTACGCAACAATACTCTGTCACCAGGTCTAACGAGCGCTCCTGCCGTCTTGCGATCATAGACCCTCTTCCTTCTCCTAGAAGCTTCTTGGGCAGTTGCCTTTGCAGTTTCAGCTGCAATCCTCAAGCGCTCATGATGGTTCTTCACCCACTCATCTAAATCTTCAGCCTCATCATCAGTTAAATCTTTTCCTCCTAGGACATCCATGGGCAGCCTTGCGTCTCGTCCAAACATTAGATAAAATGGCGAGTACCCCGTCGAAGAATGAACATGGCTATTGTAAGCCATCACCAGTTCAGGCAAGTAAGTCTTCCAGTCTTTCTTCTTTTCTACAGGTAATGTCCGCAGTATGTCATGCATTGTTCGATTGAATCTTTCACACTGTGCATTGCCTTGTGGGTGGTAAGGGCTGGTTCGACTCTTGCTGATTCCATATAACTTACAGAGCTCTTTAATTACACTTGCCTCGAAACACCTTCCCTGATCGGAGTGTAGTCGGGCGGGACACCCATAACAGACGAACCAGTGTCGTACAAGGGCTTTGGCAGTGGTGATTGCAGTTAGATTTTTAGTGGGTACGGCCACAGTGAATCTTGTAAACATGTCTGTAAGTACTAGAACATTCTCGTAACCTCCTGCTGATCTCTCAAGCATGGTGTAATCCATGGCAAGAACTTCTAGAGGTGCAGTTACATTGGTGCAAGTCATAGGAGCACGAATTTTAGGAAACACGTCCTTAGCTAGAGTACATCTCCGACACTGGGTTACCCATGTTTGCACATCATTGGTCATTGAGGGCCAATAATAGCTTCGCCGTATCTGCTCCAATGTACTCCTACTTCCAGAATGTCCTCCATGCTCATGCACTCCTTCGTACACTTTCAGTTGCAAAGACTCCGGTACTACTAATTGCCAAATTTCTTCCCCATCTCTCGGATCGGTAATTACTCTGAACAGGACTTGATGTTTCAGTTTCAGACGCTCAAACTGTCTAGCCAACTTCTTTTGTTGGGCTCCCATACCTCGGAAACTGTTTGTCACTAACTTCTTGTTCTCAAGCACAGCAACATATACAGGTGCTATACAAGGATCCTTTTTCTGTTGCTCACAAATAGATGACCAGCTGTAACCATCGACACCCTTCTTTATGATGGCTTGTTTGGCAACATGGGTTGGCATTTCTTCGCTCTCCTCTCCTTTACCTGGCCACAAGCATGCTCGTACTTCATCCGTGGTTAACAGAATGAAGTCTTTTCCTGTATCATCTTTCTCAGGTTCTACACTCCAGGGAATCCTAGAAAGAACGTCGGCATTGATGTTTTGTCTTCCAGGTTTGTAACAAACCTCAAAATTGAATTCCGATAACTGAGCAACCCAGCGCTGCTCCACTGCTCCAAGATTGGCTGTTTCCAGGTATCGGAGGGGATTGTGGTCAGTGACTACTTGAAACTTTGCAAACATCAGGTACTCCTTAAATTTCTCTGTTACTGCCCACTTAAGAGCTAGCAACTCCAGCTTGAAGGCACTATAATATTTGTCATTTCTTTCAGAACCCTTCAGACCCCGGCTCGCGTAGGCGACGACACGCTCTATACCCCCCTGCTTTTGGCTGAGGATCGCTCCAAGTCCATTGCGACTCCCATCCGTCGTCAGTATGAACGGACACTGGAAATCAGGGTAAGCCAAAATCGGAGGGGACATGAGACAACTCTTCAACTGACTGAATGAAGCTTGACATTCCTCACTCCAGCACAATGGTTCTGATGACTTCCCTTTGTTATCTTTTCCCACTAGAGCATGCAAGGGCTTTGCCAGCTGTGCAAACCTCGGGACAAAACGACGATAGTAACTCATAAATCCCAACAGCTGTCTGACTTCTCTAACATTTGTTGGCTTAGGCCATGCATCCAAGCACTGTACTTTGTCCATATCCACTTGAATTCCCTTCACTGAAATTATGTGTCCTAAGAACCTGACTTCTGGCTTGAAGAGGAAACATTTACTGGGCTTCAGTTTCAGGCCGTGTTGACGTAACCTTGAGAACACAAGCTCCAGTCTTTCACAATGAGACTTAAAATCTTCTGAGAACACAATGATATCATCAAGGTAGATCAAAAGAACATCGAAGGCCAGATCACCTAGTGCTGCACCCATCAAACGTTGAAAGGTGGCTGGAGCGTTACATAAACCAAACGGCATCCGTGTCCACTCAAACAATCCAAAAGGTGTCGTGACAGCAGTCTTCTCCCGGTCTGCCTCACTTACTGCCACTTGGAAATAACCGGCCGTGAGATCTAATGTGGAAAACAACTTTGCATTCCCTAAAGCATCCAAAGATTCTTCTACACGAGGAAGGGGGTAAGCATCTTTGAATGTGACTTGATTAAGTCTCCTGTAGTCACAACAGAAACGAACACCTCCGTCCTTCTTTATCACAATGACGGCGGGAGAGGCCCATGGACTGCAACTTTCCTTCAGTATGCCTTGACTGACTAGATCTTGCACGTGTCTCTTAAACTCTTGAAAAATGTGAGGTGGGACTCGTCTGTGACGTTGCTTGATTGGTAGTACATCTCCTGTCGGTATACTATGCATAACTGTTGTGGTATAACCATAATCTGTGTCGTTCTTGGAGAAAACATCACTGTACCGGGTCAGCAGTGCATTTAACTCCTCACGTTGCATGTCTGTCAGTCCTTCTTGATTCACCTGGACCGGAATGGACAACTCCTTAGGCAAGCTCTCAACATTAATGTTGCATTGGACATGCTTTTTAACACGCAACTCATCAATATCCTCCTCAAATTCCACAACTTGTTTGAGTACTATTTTCTCTGGTTTGGACATGACTGCAATTCTGGATCTCGGCATCAACTTGACAGATTCTTGACACAGGTTTAACACACGTACAGGGACCTTACCCTTTTCTGGGCTAGCAAGAACACTGGCTATTAACAGTCCTTTAGGAAGGGTAACAGAATCTGTGCACTCTACAAGTACTTGATGCTTTGTTTGGTGTGGAATGGTGCAGTGGCCTTCTACAATCTTCTCACTTAAAGGCGGGATTGTGACAACTTGCTTCCCTGACACCTTAACAAATCCTATCCTTCCTTCAGGTCCCAAGAGTCTCTGGAATGTCTAGTCCATTTGCAGCAGTTAGACGCACCCAGTTAGCTGATGTCAATGCTCTCCCCTGTTTGCCAAAATGTTGCTTGAAATGAGATTCTGAGATGGAAGTAACTTCAGAGCCTGTGTCCAATAAGCACCGTGTGGGTACTCCTGCTATCTTTACATCCTGTTCGTGACGCCAATTTTATGTAGCGGGAAATTTCACTACAATGTAGGGGGTACAAAGATGTTGACTGTATCTTGGACGACTAGAGCTTCAAGATCTAGGTCTTTAACTACTAGTACATTTAATTCCTGTACTTAAATTTATAAGTATGCTTTTACCTGCCTTGTTAGATGTCCTTTGTGGCCACGACTGACGAGGATTGAAATTTAATGTACACGATGGCTCTCTTAATATAGAAATACTAACCTTTCTTTCCCTCTATCAGCCCACAAGACAGGAGGAATGCCCCTACTCCAAGATAACGAAAATGTTAAATTTATTCTCAGTGTTTTGAAAAAACAATAAAGAATGCACAATGATAAATGTTGGAACTACTATTCTTGTTTTGTACTTTTATTGACATTATTGTCTCATATATCAATATGGTTTTGAAGAACTTCTGTGTGTGTGTGTGTGTGTGTAAAGAGCAACACGCTCACAAAGGACAGGACACTGTCCAGAGCCGACACCTTGATGAACTCTTGCTGAACTCACCCCCAAGCAGATTCCGCCTAAATGATATCTAATCAGGATCAAGCACCCACAAGAAAGGAATGTGCCCTATTGTAACCTTTTTATGGGGGTGGCTTTTTCTTTATGCATAAATAAAGATGTGTGAGGGGCTGCGTTTCAGAAGCAAACTGAAGAGAGCTGGAAACAGTTTGCTTCCCTTGCAACTGAAGCGACGTCACTTGCAAGTTACACATTTGGAACAAATTCTCGTGTCTCTTATTGAGTCTTGAATTATTGAGTTGTCTTCGGGCAGGTAAAGAACCTTAAAGGGGCATCCAGACCCTACATTAATTTGGTGTTTCCGCCCGGTTACCAACATGGCAGATCGGAGAAGAGGAGGACGGAGAGGACCTGAGAGAATATCTCTGCGCAGAGTCGGGCAATAGACGCCTGTCTAAAATCCTCCCTCGTGAATTCGTGGGAGGTCAGTGAATCTCCGTCTGCAAAAATCTACTTCTCTGCGCTGTCTGACGGTGACCACTTACAGAAGACATCTCAGCGCTAATCAGGTAATTATAAATCGTCGTTTGAATGCATGCAATAGAGTTGTGTCCCGGACAAGGCTAGATGCCTGTTTTCTGATTGAGTGTTAGTTACACTGAGCGATAAGTTTCGCTCCGGACGAGGCTAGATGCCCGGCTAGATGTCAGTTCCGCAACAGATTCTAAGTAAAACGTTAGATACGTTTTGTCGTCGACCCATGAGGCTAGATGTCTACATGTCAGTGTTTTTCTGATTGAGTGTTAGTTACACAGCGATAAGTTTCGCCGGACGAGGCTAGATGCCCGACTAGATGTCAGTTCCGCAACAGAATAAAATTTCTGAGTAAAACGTTAGATGCGTTTTGTCGTTGACCCACAAGGCTAGATGTCTACATTTCAGTGTTTTTCTTCTGATTGCTGCAACAGAATAAAAATTTCTGTGTAAAATGTTAGATACGTCTTGTTGTCGACTCATAAGGCTAGATGTCTACATTTCAGTGTTTTTCTTCTGATTGCTGCAATAGAATAAAAATTTCTGTGTAAAATGTTAGATACGTCTTGTTGTCGACTCATAAGGCTAGATGCCTACATCTCAGTGTTTTTCTGATTGAGTGTTAGTTACACAGCGATAAGTTTCGCCCGGACGAGGCTAGATGCCCGGCTAGATGTCAGTTCCGCAACAGATTAAAATTTCTGAGCAAAACGTTAGATACGTTTTGTCGTCGACTGAGGAAAATTTTGTGTGAATGGTATGAATGATAGTATGTATGTTATTGATTTTACAAGGAAATCAATAAATTAAAGGGGAACATTAGGAAAAGTCACTAGTTGAATCTTTCTTCACATTATCGTGAAACAGTGACTTTCACATAGAATTTAAAGGGGTGGTATGATTCAAAATTGAGAAAACTGGTTGAGTTAAACGGCTATACCCGCAGACTATTAGAGCCTGTAGAAGCTTGGTATAGTGGACGATTTCATTCAACGTGTGGTTTATCATTGAATCATACCTAAAAAATGGGGAACGATAACAGTAAACTGTCAGGAGATGCTAAATTCATGGAAACATATGCCCCGGGTAGCTGCAGATACCTGGTGGAATGGACAAAGAAATATCCATGGTTTCAAGGCAAGTTAATTCTGCCTGAGTGCAGTAGATTGGTTGAGGCACTGACAATATGCATCTCATTAAAAAAGGGAAGTAAAAGCTCGGTGTACGAATTACAAATAATTGAAGCAATGAAATGGTTAGAGCAGGCTGGAAAAAGATCTCAGGAGAGGGAGAGAAAAGTAAATCAAAAGGCTCAGTTTTGTGCATTACAAAAAGAAGATCCAGGTGACATAGTGGGCCGACCTCTCGCACTACGTGCACAGGAGGCACGACGAGAGGAAACAAAGAATAGAGCAAATACGCAGAATACAGAATGAAACAGAACAAACAATACACGCAGATGACACAAAGAAAGATATAGGGACCCCTAGTACTGCAACAAATGCTGCATTTAGCCCCAAACAAACATCATATGATGAATCTGTCAGTGCTTTACATGCACATGAACAGAAATATGGCTATAGTAAAGGGACCTCTTCCCCACCACCATACATACCCCAACATGATCAGGGTCAATTTTACCCATCCATTCAGGTCCCAAATCCTCATTTTGGAGTGAATGGGGACCAAAATAGATGCATGTTGGTTTATAGGCCCTGGTCCCAAAATGAGCTGAAAGAGGCAGTCGATGGACTAGGTCCTCTCGATAACATAATACAATGGGTAGATAACCTTAAAATGTTGGTCACCACTTACAATTTGAATGGAACAGAAATAAATATGGTGCTGAGAATGGGTCTGAAACATCGATATGGAGCCGTAAGGGAGACTATACTGGACAGAATGCTGGAGGTGAAACATTAGCACCCAATTCAAATGTTTTAACTAATGCATTTGATGCAGTATGCCTGAGAATCACCACTGGTTTGGCTACTAGGCCAGACTATGCAAAAATAGCACAGTGTAGACAGAAAGAAGGTGAAGATGTATCTGAATACAGATCAAGAATGGAAACCGTATTCCAAGCTAATAGTGGAATACCAATAAATGATGATGCAGCAAGCCCTTATCAACAGCACCTAAAGCAGGCCCTCCTCACTGGTTTTCTACCACCAATCTCCAGCTTTATTAGAAAGCACAATGTTAATACACCCACCGATGGGGTAACACCCATCATGAATTATGCTGCACAAGCTCAAGAGGTGTTAAAAGATAGGAAGTCTAAGACAGCCCAGGCCCAGGTCTTAGCCCTGATAGGTGACCTTGTGCAGGTTGGTAAAGGTATTACCACTGAAACCTAAGACAGAGCAACAACTGTGGATCAAAGAAGGGGATGAATTGAGAAATTAACTTTATAGATATAAAGGCAAAATATGTTCATCACGAAGTTTGTTTAAAACAGCTGCAGTATTGACACATGGGCAAGCGCATGTGTCAACAGGAGGATGGTGCACAGGGTAGAACAATACTTCTATGCACCAGGCTTTATAAATTACTCAAAAAATTTTTGTAGATCATGCTTGATCTGCTGCAAACACAACTCACAGGGAAATTTAGGCCTAAGCGCTGTAAATTTCCAACACCACCAGAACACCTTTTCAATTTATTCACATGGACTTCATTGAATTATCACCATGTCAACAGTATAAATATTGTCTGGTCCTGATTGACCCTTTTTCTAAATGGGTAGAAATTGTACCAAGCAAGCAGGCTGACGCACTGACAGTAGCAAAAGCTATGAGTAAGATGCTGAAATTGATGCATGTTGCAGGTGCAAATGGCCTGCCAGATACTCCTTTGTCTCCACAGGATCAAAAGGTGAAACCGGTGACAGCATGTTGATGAAAGTCATCAAACGAAAGAACTGGTCGTCACCAAGGTGGGAGGGCCGTATACTGTATTCCTGACCACACCCACGGCATTGAAAATCGCTGAGAAAGCCACGTGGATTCACCAGAGCCACTGTAAACTGCTGAACGCCTGGGATTCGAGTGAGGGTGGAAGTCGGCCGGTATCAAAACCTTTGGCTGCTGAAGAAACCAACTAATCCCTCACTCCCAGCTATGGGTCTCAGGGTTCCCCAACCCAAATGGGTGGTAAGTGGACTCGGGTGTGTAGTAGGTTTTGCTGCCCTCCTCACCATCATCATCGAAACTGTGAAAAGGAACATTGTGAGACTGAAAAGATGGACAGACAGCCACCCGGACGAGTGGATGTGGAAAGCTGTTATGCGTACATTCCCAACTTGTAGTTGGTAATGGCCAGAGATAGTAGAGTGGGATCAGAGTGGGATCCCCTGTCATGGCTTAATTCAGGAAGCTGGTGGAAAAATCTTTTGAAAATCTGTGCTTCTATCATTGTTGTTTTGATTTTGTTTTGTTTATTCAGGACCTGTGTAATCCCTTGTATCAGATCAATGTTACAAAAAAAAATGCTTGCTAACACAATTGTGTCTTACACTCTGCTACAGCAGGAGGCCCGAGGGACAGGAAGAACAGGGAAAGAGCCCCTGTCAGGCAGGGAATATGGTAGGCTAGGGTTCAAAGGGCTCCCTGTACAGTGAAGTAAGACTGCAGAGAAGTGGAGGTTTCTGATGATCATTGTGTAATAATGTCAAACAGGAGGGAAATGTTGGAACTACTATTCTTGTTTTGTACTTTTATTGACATTATTGTCTCATATATCAATATGGTTTTGAAGAACTTCTGTGTGTGTGTGTGTGTGTGTGTGTGTAAAGAGCAACACGCTCACAAAGGACAGGACACTGTCCAGAGCCGACACCTTGATGAACTCTTGCTGAACTCACCCCCAAGCAGATTCCGCCTAAATGATATCTAATCAGGATCAAGCACCCACAAGAAAGGAATGTGCCCTATTGTAACCTTTTTATGGGGGTGGCTTTTTCTTTATGTATAAATAAAGATGTGTGAGGGGCTGCGTTTCAGAAGCAAACTGAAGAGAGCTGGAAACAGTTTGCTTCCCTTGCAACTGAAGCGACGTCACTTGCAAGTTACACATTTGGAACAAATTCTCGTGTCTCTTATTGAGTCTTGAATTATTGAGTTGTCTTCGGGCAGGTAAAGAACCTTAAAGGGGCATCCAGACCCTACAATAAACTTACTTGTGGTGACAATTAACAGCAGTACTTTCAGATTCAAATAGATATAAAAAAAGAAAAAAATATATATAATCACAACTCAACGTCAACCTCACCACAGAACTGGGCTGGTACTGGAGTGTCCGGATATGGCAGGGTAATCTTTGCAATTATCTTTGCAATTACTGAAAACCTGTTTAAGTCTTTTTTTCTCAAAAAAAACAAGAAAGAACAGTTCAGCAAAAATGAGCAAAAATCACTGTCCATGTACGCTTCCAGTAAGCAGAAAAATCTCCTGTTGACGAAAGAACGAACGAATACAGTTCTGTTGACAAGTTCAAATGTCCGACAAAAACTTATTCCCAAAAGCACTGAAACAAACAGTAGAAAGTCCAAAAATAGTCAAATATAAATTACAAAAATCTACAATGCCATTCGCATCCACGCAGCGGCAGTAACGTGTCAAAAAACGGCAAATGGAGAACTTTCCGGAAAAAAAAAGAATTTACTCGTTCAAAAAAACTGCTTCGAATACAAATCCACAAAAATACTGTCCGTTGTATACTTCCGGGAAGCAAACTGAAGATAAACGAAAATAAAGCTCTTTCCAGACGAAATCAAAAACACTCACGTACACTTTCTCCGCCGTGTAATGGTCGACGCCCTATTGCATCACACTCACAGTTCAGCTTCAACAACGTCCACAGCAGCAGCACAAGCTCGGTCCAGCTCTTAGTCAGCTCACCTCGAAACTCGCGAACTGCTGTCCACTTATAAACGAAAACTGCGAGAGTTGGGCTTTATTACTTTTAGTTTCGGTTTCTTCTGTCTGTCGATCGCACTCGCGCACCTCTTGCTCCGGATTTCTTCTTCGCGCTTCCGCCACGCCCTTCACTTCCGTCTCCGTTTCACAAAAATACATTTCAAAATAAAAGTATTCGAATACCTCCACACTAAGACTTCTAAAAGTTGTTTGACACGAACAAAATTAAACAAAATATTTGAAGCGTGTTTATAAATCGTAAAACTACTCCACGCTCAACGTGATCACTCCAAACTGTGTCTTTTTGTTCATGTAAACGAGAGTTTTTATGACTTCAGCTGAAATGGAGTTTTCAACGTGGTCGCTGTGCGATCCTGATACCCTGTTCTCCGAACTACTAAGCGGATAAGATCAAATAAGCTCCACCACATCCACTCTCCTTTAAATGGAGAGAGAAAAGGTTTATCGGTCTGACACAGAGTGTCAGTAATGTACAACGACCACGTTAAACAGTCCATTTCCAGCTGAACGCGATAAAAACACACAATGAACATGAATAAAGAAACTCTGTTCGACTAATCACGTGGTCACGTGATGACGTGTCAAACAAACTAAGACTTCTAAAAGTTGTTTGACACGAACAAAATTAAATAAAATCTTTGAAGCGTGTTCATAAATCGTAAAACTACTCCACGCTCAACGTGATCACTCCAAACTGTGTCTCTTTTTTTGTTTAAAAGGGTGTTTTTATGACTTCAGCTGAAATGGAGTTTTCAACGTAGTCGCTGTGCGATACTGATACCCTGTTCTCCGAACTACTAAGCGAATAAGATCAAATAAGGTCCACCACATCCACTCTCCTTTAAATGGAGAGAGAAAAGGTTTATCGGTCCGACACAGAGTGTCAGTAATGTACAACGACCACGTTAAACAGTCCATTTCCAGCTGAACGCGATAAAAACACCCATTGACATGAATAAAGAAACTCCGTTGGGACTAATCACGTGGTCACGTGATGACGTGTCAAACTAAGACTTCTAAAAGTTGTTTGACACGAATAAAATTAAATAAAATCTTTGAAGCGTGTTCATAAATCGTAAAACTACTCCACGCTCAACGTGATCACTCTAAACTGTGTCTCTTTGTTCATGTAAACGAGTTTTTATCGACTTTAGCTGAAATGGAGTTTTCAACGTGGTCGCTATGCGATACTGATACCCTGTTCTCCGAACTACTAAGCGAATAAGATCAAATAAGGGCCACCACATCCACTCTCCTTTAAATGGAGAGAGAAAAGGTTTATCGGTCTGACACAGTGTCAGTAATGTACAACGACCACGTTAAACAGTCCATTTCCAGCTGAATGCGATAAAAACACCCATTGACATGAATAAAGAAACTCCGTTCGGACTAATCACGTGGTCACGTGATGACGTGTCAAACAAACTAAGACTTCTAAAAGTTGTTTGACACGAACAAAATTAAATAAAATCTTTGAAGCGTGTTCATAAATCGTAAAACTACTCCACGCTCAACGTGATCACTCCAAACTGTGTCTCTTTTTTTGTTTAAAAGGGTGTTTTTATGACTTCAGCTGAAATGGAGTTTTCAACGTAGTCGCTGTGCGATACTGATACGCTGTTCTCCGAACTACTAAGCGAATAAGATCAAATAAGGTCCACCACATCCACTCTCCTTTAAATGGAGAGAGAAAAGGTTTATCGGTCCGACACAGAGTGTCAGTAATGTACAACGACCACGTTAAACAGTCCATTTCCAGCTGAACGCGATAAAAACACCCATTGACATGAATAAAGAAACTCCGTTGGGACTAATCACGTGGTCACGTGATGACGTGTCAAACTAAGACTTCTAAAAGTTGTTTGACACGAATAAAATTAAATAAAATCTTTGAAGCGTGTTCATAAATCGTAAAACTACTCCACGCTCAACGTGATCACTCTAAACTGTGTCTCTTTGTTCATGTAAACGAGTTTTTATCGACTTTAGCTGAAATGGAGTTTTCAACGTGGTCGCTATGCGATACTGATACCCTGTTCTCCGAACTACTAAGCGAATAAGATCAAATAATGGCCACCACATCCACTCTCCTTTAAATGGAGAGAAAAAAAAGGTTTATCGGTCTGACACAGAGTGTCAGTAATGTACAACGACCACGGTAAACAGTCCATTTCCAGCTGAAGGCGATAAAAAACATCCATTGAAATGAATAAAGAAACTCCGTTCGGACTAATCACGTGGTCACGTGATGACGTGTCAAACAAACTAAGACTTCTATAAGTTGTTTGACACGAACAAAATTAAATAAAATCTTTGAAGCGTGTTCATAAATCGTAAAACTACTCCACGCTCAACGTGATCACTCCAAACTGTGTCTCCTTGTTTTTTTAAAAGGACATTTTTATGACTTCAGCTGAAATGGCGTTTTCAACGTGGTCGCTGTGCGACACTGATACCCTGTTCTCCGAACTACTGAGCGAATAAGATGAAATAAGGGCCACCACATCCACTCTCCTTTAAATGGAGAGAAAAAAAAGGTTTATCGGTCTGACACAGAGTGTCAGTAATGTAAAACGACCACGGTAAACAGTCCATTTCCAGCTGAAGGCGATAAAAACATCCATTGACATGAATAAAGAAACTCCGTTCGGACTAATCACGTGGTCACGTGATGACGTGTCAAACAAACTAAGACTTCTAAAAGTTGTTTGACACGAACAAAATTAAATAAAATCTTTGAAGCGTGTTCATAAATTGTAAAACTACTCCACGCTCAACGTGATCACTCCAAACTGTGTCTCTTTGTTTATTTAAAAGAGAGTTTTTATGACTTCAGCTGAATCGGAGTTTTCAACGTGGTCGCTGTGCGATACTGATACCCTGTTCTCCGAACTACTAAGCAAATAAGATCAAATAAGGGCCACCACATCCACTCTCCTTTAAATAGAGAGAAAAAAAGGTTTATCGGTCTGACACAGAGTGTTAGTAATGTACAACGAACACGTTAAACAGTCCTTTTCCAGCTGAAGGCGATAAAAAACATCCATTGACATGAATAAAGAAACTCCGTTCGGACTAATCACGTGGTCACGTGATGACGTGTCAAACAAACTAAGACTTCTAAAAGTAGTTTGACACGAACAAAATTAAATAAAATCTTTGAAGCGTGTTCATAAATCGTAAAAATACTCCACGCTCAACGTGATCACTCCAAACTGTGTCTCTTTGTTTATATTGTTGGGAAAAATCTTCGTTGTTTCCCTCCCAGGTTCAGGTCTGTCAATGATGAGACTTACTCTTAAATTTAAAATCTTAATAAGTTTAATAAAGTCAGAATAATTGAGACTGAGCTCAGGATACAGAACAACAGCATCAAGGCATGCAGGGCAGTCCTGTATGCTCACACTACATTTCACACAATATTTATATTCTTGTGCTTGGGTCTTCCTCCCATTCAGGGTGTCCTTCACAGAACCAGGTGCAGTTGTTTCTTCTCGACCAGTAGATGAGCTCAGCAGTCTCCATATCTTGTTTCTGTAGATAAGACATTTTGTACAGCACATACACACATAATATCAAAATGGAAAAACACATAATATCAAATGGAAAAACACAGAGCCTTTATGAGGCCTGGGCACAGTGCTTCTAATGAGTAAAACCTGTAAAACATAAATCCTTTAAAACATAAATCCCACAATTCCCTCTCTTGATCTCTCTAAAAGAGATCACAACCTTTGCTCCACTTCTTCCTCATCTTCCATGTCACCGACTGCTGCTAATAATGGCATTTGGTAAGGAGGTTGTAACCCGTGATACGTAATGTAAGGTTTAGACCTACTCTGATGATAGACCAGTTAGTGCAAAGGTTTGGTTCGTCCGAGGAGAGAGAGAGAGAATGTAGCAGAAGTGAACAAATTATTTGAATGAGATTTTATTTTAGTGATCCCTTTAAACCAAATAAACAACACAGACTTATAATTAGGAAAATGAACAAATAAAACAAAGTATAATTTCTCTGAATGACGTACCCAAGTTTCACAAAAGCATTAATTTCCTCAATGAACTGATAAAAAACCTGAGGATTCAGAAATTCCGTCTCAATTGTCAATTAATTGATGGTAATCTCAGTCTTTAGTCTCCACTCCAGATCAGGACAAAGTGAACTGTGCAATTTCACTCCTACCAGTTGAAGGTGTGCAAGTTTAGTTCCTGTGTCTGTCCA
This sequence comes from Puntigrus tetrazona, assembly GCF_018831695.1. Lineage (NCBI taxonomy): Eukaryota > Metazoa > Chordata > Actinopteri > Cypriniformes > Cyprinidae > Puntigrus > Puntigrus tetrazona. The sequence goes on from NC_056713.1 coordinate 3,608,794, forward strand.
ACCGGTGAAATTCACGCAAAGGTTTCAAAGATTCGCTTAAAGGAGGCTCGCCAGTCCAACTCCACACCGCAGTTATATGAAGAGTTGAGACAGTTCAAGAATAGTTCTCACTTCAGCCGATTCATCCAGGAAAGGAACTCACATGGAACAAGAGCAGAACAAAGGGAAGAAAAACCTGGCCTTGAATACATAAGGCCACAAAATAACAATTAGTATTGGATAACAATTCCACATAGATTAACATATTCAGTCACACACAATGCAATAAATTGTCCATCTAAGCATAATTTCTCCTAACAATCAAGATATTATTAATTGTTGTGTACTTTCTTATATATCCTTTTTTTGTTTGTTTGTTATACAATTACACTTTTATATTTTTATACTATCAGCCATCATGTTTGTTCCCACTTCACACATTAGGGTATATTTGTCAACAGTACTGCACCCTTTGATAAAACACAATAAATTCAGACTGCTTTATGATAACAAAGTAAAAAAAAAAAAAAACATTAACTCACCAAGGAACTAATATACATGTACATCAAATGAACCAGGACATTTGCAGATGAACCCTGTTTCAGACGTCACTCTCAATTGCCTTCAGCTTCTCTGACCTTAATCTCTTTCATTTCGGTGCCTTGAATCTTCCGAAACTGCATCTCACATCTGGTCACATGAGAGGCTCACGAGGAAAGGCACGATAGCGAATCCTCTGCTCTCTAAAAATTGCGCGATCGCGACCCCTATGACGTCATTCACCCGCGACCTCATTGCGAGTGAAAGAGTGCGCTATTGGTCACAATTATAACTTTGATATTTTATATATTTTTTTCCACAGTCATGTTTATGTTTCGGTTCTTGTTTTTTTGTTTTTTTAAAAAAAACAACTATTATTTAATTAATATTATTGCTGAGTTAATGTACTAGTATGCACTTGTTTATGCATTAGTAATCTGGGTTACAAGGTGGTGACTCCTTCTTTTCAATTGCAGTTGTTATTAATCTAGTCATCAGGCTTCTTATGCATGGTATACAACAACAGCCACATGTTACTAATATTGCTAGAAATATTGCCATTGAGGTCAACATTGAAATTATCACACCTTTCCATGCTCCAAACATATCATCCATCCATTTAGTTACCTTGTTATCTACACCAGAGCTCCTAGCCATTTCATCAGATAGTTCTTTTAAACCATCAAGGGCTTTGGATACTGACCCATCAGGGGCTGTGTTGTTGGGTATTACAGTACAACAGGTTTCCCCTATCATTGCACAAACTCCACCCTTCTCTCTGTCAGAAGCATGTCCAGGGCCAGTCTGTTCTGTATGGTCATCAATGATGTGGCAGCCAGTTGTTCCTTCAAACCATCAACTGCATCTCTTGTTAAATTAGAGAGTCTCATTACATTATAATGCACAAAATTGATTCTGTCTACATTTTTGTTGGGGGTTATAGGAAATATTGCTGAAAAGATTGGTAAATTCTCAAATCCAGCTGTTATCTGATTAACTAGTTTGTGTTCATTAGGCACCCTCGGGTATTCCTATGGCATCTGTGTAGGTGGGGGTGTTTTTTGACAAATCAAATGATGTTGGTACTACCCTTCTCCTTCTGCTCCCGGCCTCAGCCACTTTTTTAGCTCCAGGTGTCCAATTTTGATCTCTATTCCCCACTATGGTCATTGGTACAGCTAACCTTGTCATGGCACACAACCCTTCCATTTGGGGTTCTATTCTAGCTATAATTACCTTTTTCCACATGCGTAATACAGGCCTTGTCTTGCTAGGTTGCCAATCTGAGTGAGGGAATTTTGCACTATCTTTCCACACCATTCTGTTTTAAAGGCTCCAGTCAGTATTTTTGGGGAGGCAGTTGTGGTGAAGTTAAAGCAGGTATAGTTATTCTCAGCACGTTGAAAATTTACTCCTATTTTAGAGTTATTATTAGTAGCAGGGTACAACTTACTTAGTGTTGTGCAGTTTACTGGATTCTTTTCTTTGGTCAGCGCTAACATACATTTGTAACCCCACTCATCTTCTGTATGCAGTGGTGCTGGTTCTGTGATTAATTTTGGTCTTCCAGCAGCACATGCTACACACCCTTCATACCCTGCATCTTCGGCAGCACTGTACACCCACTCTAACCACAGATTTGAATCTTGATATCCTGTTTCTAATGTCATTAATTCCAATGGGGTTAACGAACCGTAGTCTATGCTTTTAATTATTTTTTCCTTCTTAGTTAAATCTTTGTCTGGCAGTGGAGCTGAGGTGGTGTTTTTGCTTTCCACCACTATTCGTATGAGTCCCAATGGGTCTTTTCCTGTCACATCAACTCCTAAAGTTATGAATATCTCGGGCCTATCTGGTCCATTTTTAGTGTAATAATAATTTTATTTGTCATTTTACCCCATGCTGTTTGCAGTCCCCTATGTATACGAGTCGATTATATAGTGAATCAGATTTGGCCATAGGGCTTTTTGCTAGCATATTTTTAGTATAACCTGGTTTGGTCATCCAGAACACATCATGCCATGTGTGGCACCATGGTCCATTTGGCCTTTTTCAGTGCTAGGCCAGAAACATCCATACACATCATATCCTCTCCAGGCCATTCCTCCTCCCTCACAGTGAATCACCTGGCATAAGTCAAATTCCCACAGGCCATCTTTTCCTTTTTCCTTACCAGAGTTAGTTTTGCTTCTCCCCACCCCTTATGACATCTCTTTTGTGTCTGCCTTGAGTCCCTCCCTCTCTTGTTCCATTCCACAGTATCAACGTTATTATTACTACAACAATTCCCACCCCCCAACATGTGACCACCTTGTTAACATTATCCCTCATGATTTAGCACCAGAATTATTATCTCCTTTTTGTTTGTCTCCCTCCTCGGGTTGGTCTGTTGCTGTTTCCCCGTCTTCCGTCTCTTCTCCCTCTTCTCCCTCTCTCTGACCTTCTCGAAGGTCAGCTCGAACTGTTGTCAGAGACCTGCTAGGGGCAGAACAGAAACAGCAAGCAGACAAGTGAAACCATGTGTTACCTTTTCCAGCCAACTGTACGCAGTGCGAGGTTCGCGCAGTTATTTTCATGGGCTCTGACCACCTGGGGGCAGACCATTTTCGTTTCATTTGTTTCAGCCTCACCCACTGCTCGTCAGGTCCTCTTTTCGTGTCCAATTCCTGTTTCTCTATTTCAGGCCAAAACTTCTGTGGGGAAAATGTGTTAATAACAGCTCTTACTTTTTGTTGGTAGGCCTTAGGTGTATCAGTGTACCCATCCCCAGGCATTGGGGCCCAGGGGCCAGGAAATTGGCGTCCAGTGGTTAATTCAAAAGGAGTAAATCCAGTGGTTCTGTTTATTGAACATCTCACAGACATTAAAGCTATTGGTAATGCTTCTACCCAATTCAGAGAAGTGCTTGCACATATTTTGGCTATTTTGTTTTTTAGTGTCAGGTTCAGTCGTTCAACTTTACCTTGGCTTTGAGGATGGTAGACTGCTCCAAATGAGTGCTTCAGTCCTAGAGCTGATTCTACTTGGTTCAGATGCTCATTTTTAAAGTGTGTACCATTGTCTGACCTTATGACTTTGGGGAATCCATGTGTAGGTATGTAGTGATTGATGAGGCATTTTATCACTGACATTGCATCCTCCTGACACATGGGTAGGCTTCTGGCCATCCTGTGAAAGTATCCACCATGACCAGTAAGTATCTCTTTTTGTGGACAGGATTTATCATGTCTGTGAAGTCAATCACAGTCATGTACCCAGGGCCTCTATCCGTGGGAAAATGGCCAGGCAACGGATGTGTGGTTGGCTTGACATTATACTCACTGCAGGTCTGACATTCAGCAATAGTGTTACTAATCATGTGTGGAAGAAATGGATGCCACCACCCTTTTAACCTTTTGGTCATATCTTTTGAATTACTATGTGCTAGTGAGTGGGCCTCTGCTAACACTGAGACAGCTACTCTTGCTGGCAACACAGGGCTTCCTTCTGGACCTCTCCACAGTCCCGAGGCTGTTTTTGTTCCCCCTTTTTGTAACCAGGTAGTTTGTTCTTCTGGTGAGGATGCAGCTTGCTCTCTAATTATGAACTGTTCTGTTAAGGCTGGGTCTAAATTCAACACCTCATCTTGTGCTCTGACCATCATCTGTAATGGCACGTAGCCAGCGGCCTGCTTTGCTGCTTTGTCTGCAGCTGCATTTCCTACAGATACAAAATCTCTGCCATTAGTGTGTGCTGAGCACTTTACTATGGCCACCTCCTTTGGTAGTACTATAGCTTCTAGCAGTTGAGATGCTTCTTCTGCATGTTTGATTGGTTTCCCTGTTGATGTCACAAATCCCACTTTGGCCCATCCTTGCAGCTCAACTGTAGCTGCCCCTACTGCATAGGCAGAATCTGAATATATGTTCACCCTTTTACCACTTCCCTTTTGCAATGCTGATGTTAAAGCTAATAATTCAGCTCTTTGAGCCGATGGTTTAGTTGACAATTTCTGTTGGACTGTTACTGTCAGGTCATCTCCCTCCCCTACACTGGACACCACTGCATACCCAGCAGAAAGAGTACCCTTATCATTTCTGAAACAACATCCATCACAAAACAATGTCACGTCTGGTGATGACAGTGGCCTGCTACTCATACCCTCCTGATCTTGCTGTCTTTTTCTACCCTTTCCTCACACATGTGGGGCTCTCCATCCACCACTAATTCTGCCATATTTATGCCTTTGTGTTCATGTACAATGTTTGGTGCAGTCAATACTTTTATCAATTTGTTTTGCCTTTGTGCAGAGAATGTGAACGAGGAGGAGGTAATGAATGCTACCAGTGAGTGGTTTGATAGAATTATCAATTGGTGTCCCATTACCACATGATTGGTTTTTCTATCATTTTAGCTACGCCACAGCGAATTGAGCACAAGGGGCTTGTTTCTGTTCAACCACGTCCAATGGAGCACTCACATAACTCAACACTCGTCTTTGTTGAAACTGTTTCTGGTACAGCACACCACTCACAGTTTTGCCCGTGGTTGTCACATCTAAATTGAAAGGTTGGCCATAGTCTGGGGTTTGTAGAGCAGCAGCCTTTGCCATGTCCCCTTTTAGGGTAATGAAGGCCTGTTCAGCCTCTGTTGTCCAATTCAATTCACCCTTACTGTTTTTCATTCCAATTTCCTTCACTAAAGTTCTCATAAAAGCTGTTCTTTCAGTGTAATTCACAATATACTGTCTGCTGTAACCTATTAGGCCCAGAAAAGACAACATATCTTTCACATTTTTGGGTTTTGGGTGGTTTAGTATGGCTTGTTTGGTGTCATTTGTCATAGAGGTTCCTGTCGACCCACTAATCGCCCTAGAAAAGTGACCTCTGGCCTGCAGATTTGCAACTTTTGTTTGCTTGCCTTCAACCCTACCTCAGCCAGAAGTGACAGCACCCTCTCTGTGTCTGTCAGACATGTGGCAGCAGATGTACATGCAATGAGCAAATCATCCACATATTGAACCACAATTGTGTTGGTATCGACTGTTAGATTGTCCAGCAGCTTTCTTAGCTCTTGGTTGAAAATGCCAGGGCTCAAAATGAAGCCTTGTGGTAATCTTGTGTAAGTGTACTTCCGGCCGTTGTATGTGAAGGCAAACACGTCCCTACTCTTCTCTGCTAAAGGTATACAGAAAAATGCATTTGCCAGATCTATACAGGAGAAGTCGGTGTGTTCTGTGGTCAATCTGGTTAAAATGGTGTAAGGATTTGGAGTGGGCAGTGGTGTTGTCAGAACCCTCTCATTTATTTTTCTCAGGTCATGGACCATTCTATATTTCCCTGTGGAGTGTTTAATGACAGGCAGTATTGGGGTGTTCCATTCAGATGTGCTCTCACACAGCACTCCCTTGTTCAATAGACTCTGAATGGTGGGGGCAATACCAGTCATGGCCTCACAATTATTTCTATACTGTCTCTCCTTTACCACTGTTGTTTTGTCTATTTCAAAAGACACTGGCTGAATATCACAATAACCCACATCCTCACTTCCTGTTGACCATAACTTTTCTGGTAGGTTGGCTAACATCTCTTCTGCCCCTGGCCCATCCATTACAGCATTAGTCTTTTCTCTGTTTGACCTTCTCTTCTCGTACCTACCCTCACATATTTCCTCTATGTGTAGTCTGTGACCTCCTGTCATGTGCGACCTTTCCCAACCCTGTCTCTCATCTTCCCAATCTGCTGCCTGTTTTAGTCTTTTTACCATGGGGCCTAAGGCCTTGGCTCCATGGTGTTTACTGATCATTAAGGAAATGTGTGGTACAGAGACAGTTTTCATTTCAAACCAGTCATATTGTTCCTTACTTAACCTTACTTCCACAGCTACCCCTTCCTTTCCAATGTATATGACTGAGCCTTTCAGGTTGGTATGTCTTTGATCTACATATTGGCTAAACTCTGTTGCATAAACCTCATCATTACTTTTGTCATAGTATAAAGTACAGTGTAATGGGTCAGAAACTGGCAGGAAGTGTCTCAACAGGTCTAGTCTCTGGTTTATCAGCTGCCTAAAGTTGGTTTGTTCTGGATGCAGCACTCTGACCCAATAAATGTCCACTCCCACTCTTCCTGTTGTAGTTAATACCCATTGACCAGCTGCATGCACTAGACCACCCTTAATGGAACAGTTTTGTGTTTTTCCATTTGGAAAAGTTAAAATTATGCCCTCTGGGCTACACAGAATTTTCACCCCCAATTTTACTAACAGGTCTCGTCCGAGCAGAGCAGAGGGCACACTGGCAGAGCATAGGAAAGGGTGCATGACCTTTTGACCTGCTACTTCTACAGACAGAGGTTTGGATATTGGCCAGGCTACAATTTCCCCAGAGAACCCTTTGACTTCCTGTACTTCACAGGATAGTGCGTCCTTTCTCAACCATTCCAGCCTTATGGTAGAGAAGGAGGCCCCAGTGTCCACTAAGGCCTTTACTGGCTGTCTGTTGACCAGTATAGTTAGGTAGGGCTCAGCCTCAGCCCCCTTACAGGTTCTCTGTGGGTCTCGTCAATAATCCGCCTGGTCTGCCTGGCCCCAGACTGGGCTTTGTCTGGGCACCTGTTGGTTGGTAGACCACGGGACATTTCTGGGGACACCTCTTCCTCTTCCCTGAGGCCCTCCTCTGACAGGAGCCCGTCCCGTGCAGGAGGTTGTCCCGTCTATTCAGTGGGCAGTCTTTTCTCCAGTGATCACCTGCTCCGCACAGATAACACCCCTGCTCTCTCCCTGGTCTCCCGTAATTCCCCCTATAATTTTGGTTTTCCCACCCATTTCCATAAGGTGGCCAGTCCGGCAGCGGGTCATATGGATAATCATATGGGCCCTGAGGCTGATAGTTTGCTGCCCCTTGTGACACTTCCTGTCCCTTCATCCCCTGATTCATTACAGGCATTTGCAGAGCTCCTCTCTAGGCTTCTTTTTATTCTTTTCTTTTTCTGCCTCTATTTGCAATTTTAGTAGCTGTGTTTTCAGTTTTTCTACCTCAGAATCCTCCCTTTCTTGTTTTTCCATGGCTTTGTCTACATAGTAAATGAAATACCTGGCCCATGTCTCTCCACTACCCCCACACATTTCTGGACTGTTTTCTACTTGTTGTTTTGCTTTTCTGGAACTCCCTTCACTACTGCCTGCCTGTAAAACTCTTTACAGATGTCACTGCAATCTGGGTGCTGCCCTGTCCTTTCTTCCCATTCAGCTTCTGTCCTATGCAGATATGCTGATGCAGATTCTTCTGCTCCTATCTTAAATTTTATTATTGTGATTGATAAGTCATTTTTGGTGTTGGATATAGGTTTGTAAGAGCCCTGCTTATTTGGGTAATTACTTTGGACAGTGGTTTCTCATTGGCCATGTCCTCTATTCTAGCTTCATCCTCTAAAGTAGTCATCTGGGTTCTGGTAAGCAGATGTCCCATTAGGGCCCTAAAGTCCCCTATTGCTAGTTCATTACCATGGGTTAATGTGGTGAGTTTATTTAACCATCTCATTCCTCCCTTAGTTAGATCTGGCAATTTCTGCAGTACTGCATTCATGTCTGCATTTCCCCATGGTCTATACTCTGGATTCTGTTGTCCTCCTATCCTGTACAGTGGATACTGGGTTGGGTATGTTGTTCTAACCCCCATGTCTTTCTTTAAATTTAAGGCTTGTAATAAGGTTGCTCCTGAGGCACCTCCTTCTCCTTTGTGTGGGCTGGTAGCTGTACCAGCCCTCTGTTGGGCCTGTGCCGCCTGTTTAGAACCCCAGTCTATGTCCAGCTCATATCCAGTGATTGTTACACTATCCTTTTCTTCCCCCTGACCTTTAGCTAGGCTTAGCCCTTTCATTGAATCTTCCCTACATTCTTCTCTGATTTCCCTTTCCCTTCTTTCGAGTTCTGTCCTCAGCATTCTGACATTTTCCTCCTCATGTATACTTTCTCCTCCATACAGACTACCTACTCTGCTTCCACATGCTGCCTCCTCCTTATCCACACCCGTCAGTCTCTTCCTTTCTCCAGTCAGCTGCCCTACGTGTCGCTCTAATTCCACTACTTCCTGAGTTCTCTGAAGTATTTCTCTGTCTAAACTACTGTTAATGATTGAACTCATGGGTTGTTTTGTCAGTTCTTCATTTATTAGCTCTCTTACTCTTTTTTCTTCTTCTAACCTAGCCTCCTCACTTTGTTCTACCTCAACTGTTCCTCCTGTCAGAACAAACCTTCCATTTTTATTTGCCTGTTTGGTTGTCGTGGACACTTCTCCTGCCACAACATGCATCACAGGCAGCATTAAAGGAGCGGAAGGGACTTTTCTGCATAAGGGGGTGGCCTAGGTTTTTCTTCTTCTGATTGTTTCTCATTAATAGCTGCAATTTTTACCCTGCAGACCATGACACTTTTTATTCTGCTCCATATTCTAGTCTGATAGGCCTTTTCTTTCACCTCTTTTTCTAATTTCCCTTTAGTAAAAAATGTTGCAGCTTGCCTGTTCCGTTACCGCCATTTTATGCTCTTTGTCTGCTCTTTCTTCTTCTCTCATTATGGCCTTTAATAGTTCCCCTTTGTTCTCAGTGGAATTGTCCCACCCATTAATACACTCTAATTGCTTCCATGCCTTTTCTAATTCTCTTGTCACCCTTGGTTTTTCTTTAATTTCAGCCTGTGCCAACATTTGTCTACTCAATTTATCCCATACTTCCTTATAGGTAGTCATTTTATCAGTTTATTTTTACCCTAGTCCAATTACACTTCTCACAATTTGGATTATTACCAAACAGTCTGCACCATCAGGTTATTGGGGTGTTTGTATGTCTAACTTTTCTATGCTTCCCTATGGGTACTAATTGGCTTTTTATTATATAATCTAACACCACCTATTTTCCCAGGATTAATGTCCTTAATACAGAAACCACTGTGTGTGTACTGCTTCTTTCACTCTTGTTTTATTTTTGTCATTCAGTGTCCCAATCTCTTGGGCTCATACATTCAGCTTTCTCCGCACTTGAGGCCAAACCCTCGCGTCCGTTCCTACCGGGTCACACTTAAGTGACGGTCCAGAGAGGTGCGCGACAATTTGGTCTCAAAATACTCGAGATCAGCTTATCTCATTCACACACACACTCAGGTACACACACAGATCGATATAACACCACACTTCACAATATTTCTTATACCTTTTTGTACCACGCCGGGTTTTACAAACTGTATTTTACCACGCCGGGTTTCACAAACTGCAACTTACCACGCCGGGTTTCACAAACTGTAGAGTACCACGCCGGGTTTCACGAACTGTAAGTTACCACGCCGGGTTTCACGAAATCACCCTTTTAGTGAATTTCAACCTTGCCAGGACATTAATTTTACAGCTCAACCATGCCAGGAAATTAATACTACAGTTCAACCTTGCCAGGAAATTACTTTTTGCAGTTCAACCTTGTCAGGAAATTACTTATACAGTTCAACCTTTCTAAAAGGACATTACCATTTTTCTATTCATTTTGACTGCATTTACTTCTTTAAATCCTTTGAATTCGTCAATTATTCTGATTTCAATATACAGAAAACCACTGGTGCCTCCACCACCTCAACCAGATAATTTAGAGTAATCAATCCTGCAGTTCTTTTATGAAAAAGGTGACTGCTTACCTGTCTTGTTGTTCAGCTGATGGTTGAAGCAGAGGATTCCCAGCAGAGACCTCGTCTCAGACAGATCCGGTGCCCCCTCCAAATTGTTGGGAAAAATCTTCGTTGTTTCCCTCCCAGGTTCAGGTCTGTCAACCTTTAAATAGAGAGAAAAAAGGTTTATCGGTCTGACACAGAGTGTTAGTAATGTACAACAACGACCACGTTAAACAGTCCATTTCCAGCTGAAGGCGATAAAAAACATCCATTGACATGAATAAAGAAACTCCGTTCGGACTAATCACGTGGTCACGTGATGACGTGTCAAACAAACGAAGACTTCTAAAAGTAGTTTGACACGAACAAAATTAAATAAAATCTTTGAAGCGTGTTCATAAATCGTAAAACTACTCCACGCTCAACGTGATCACTCCAAACTGTGTCTCTTTGTTTATTTAAAAGGAAGTTTTTATGACTTCAGCTGAAATGGAGTTTTCAACGTGGTCGCTGTGCGATACTGATACCCTGTTCTCCGAACTACTAAGCGAATAAGATCAAATAAGGGCCACCACATCCACTCTCCTTTAAATAGAGAGAAAAAAAGGTTTATCGGTCTGACACAGAGTGTTAGTAATGTACAACGAACACGTTAAACAGTCCATTTCCAGCTGAAGGCGATAAAAAACATCCATTGACATGAATAAAGAAACTCCGTTCGGACTAATCACGTGGTCACGTGATGACGTGTCAAACAAACGAAGACTTCTAAAAGTAGTTTGACACGAACAAAATTAAATAAAATCTTTGAAGCGTGTTCATGAATCGTAAAACTACTCCACGCTCAACGTGATCACTCCAAACTGTGTCTCTTTGTTTATTTAAAAGGAAGTTTTTATGACTTCAGCTGAAATGGAGTTTTCAACGTGGTCGCTGTGCGATACTGATACCCTGTTCTCCGAACTACTAAGAGAATAAAATCAAATAAGGGCCACCACATCCACTCTCCTTTAAATAGAGAGAAAAAAAAGGTTTATCGGTCTGACACAGAGTGTTAGTAATGTACAACGAACACGTTAAACAGTCCATTTCCAGCTGAAGGCGATAAAAAACATCCATTGACATGAATAAAGAAACTCCGTTCGGACTAATCACGTGGTCACGTGATGACGTGTCAAACAAACGAAGACTTCTAAAAGTAGTTTGACACGAACAAAATTAAATAAAATCTTTGAAGCGTGTTCATAAATCGTAAAACTACTCCACGCTCAACGTGATCACTCCAAACTGTGTCTCTTTGTTTATTTAAAAGGAAGTTTTTATGACTTCAGACTTCAGCTGAAATGGAGTTTTCAACGTGGTCGCTGTGCGATACTGATACCCTGTTCTCCGAACTACTAAGCGAATAAGATCAAATAAGGGCCACCACATCCACTCTCCTTTAAATAGAGAGAAAAAAAAGGTTTATCGGTCTGACACAGAGTGTTAGTAATGTACAACGAACACGTTAAACAGTCCATTTCCAGCTGAAGGCGATAAAAAACATCCATTGACATGAATAAAGAAACTCCGTTCGGACTAATCACGTGGTCACGTGATGACGTGTCAAACAAACGAAGACTTCTAAAAGTAGTTTGACACGAACAAAATTAAATAAAATCTTTGAAGCGTGTTCATAAATCGTAAAACTACTCCACGCTCAACGTGATCACTCCAAACTGTGTCTCTTTGTTTATTTAAAAGGAAGTTTTTATGACTTCAGCTGAAATGGAGTTTTCAACGTGGTCGCTGTGCGATACTGATACCCTGTTCTCCGAACTACTAAGCGAATAAGATCAAATAAGGCCACCACATCCACTCTCCTTTAAATAGAGAGAAAAAAAGGTTTATCGGTCTGACACAGAGTGTTAGTAATGTACAACGAACACGTTAAACAGTCCATTTCCAGCTGAAGGCGATAAAAAACATCCATTGACATGAATAAAGAAACTCCGTTCGGACTAATCACGTGGTCACGTGATGACGTGTCAAACAAACGAAGACTTCTAAAAGTAGTTTGACACGAACAAAATTAAATAAAATCTTTGAAGCGTGTTCATAAATCGTAAAACTACTCCACGCTCAACGTGATCACTCCAAACTGTGTCTCTTTGTTTATATAAAAGGAAGTTTTTATGACTTCAGCTGAATCGGAGTTTTCAACGTGGTCGCTGTGCGATACTGATACCCTGTTCTCCGAACTACTAAGCGAATAAAATCAAATAAGGGCCACCACATCCACTCTCCTTTAAATAGAGAGAAAAAAAGGTTTATCGGTCTGACACAGAGTGTTAGTAATGTACAACGACCACGTTAAACAGTCCATTTCCAGCTGAAGGCGATAAAAAACATCCATTGACATGAATAAAGAAACTCCGTTCGGACTAATCACGTGGTCACGTGATGACGTGTCAAACAAACGAAGACTTCTAAAAGTAGTTTGACACGAACAAAATTAAATAAAATCTTTGAAGCGTGTTCATAAATCGTAAAACTACTCCACGCTCAACGTGATCACTCCAAACTGTGTCTCTTTGTTTATATAAAAGGAAGTTTTTATGACTTCAGCTGAATCGGAGTTTTCAACGTGGTCGCTGTGCGATACTGATACCCTGTTCTCCGAACTACTAAGCGAATAAAATCAAATAAGGGCCACCACATCCACTCTCCTTTAAATAGAGAGAAAAAAGGTTTATCGGTCTGACACAGAGTGTTAGTAATGTACAACGAACACGTTAAACAGTCCATTTCCAGCTGAAGGCGATAAAAACATCCATTGACATGAATAAAGAAACTCCGTTCGGACTAAACACGTGGTCACGTGATGACGTGTCAAACAAACGAAGACTTCTAAAAGTAGTTTGACACGAACAAAATTAAATAAAATCTTTGAAGCGTGTTCATGAATCGTAAAACTACTCCACGCTCAACGTGATCACTCCAAACTGTGTCTCTTTGTTTATTTAAAAGGAAGTTTTTATGACTTCAGCTGAAATGGAGTTTTCAACGTGGTCGCTGTGCGATACTGATACCCTGTTCTCCGAACTACTAAGCGAATAAGATCAAATAAGGGCCACCACATCCACTCTCCTTTAAATAGAGAGAAAAAAAGGTTTATCGGTCTGACACAGAGTGTTAGTAATGTACAACGAACACGTTAAACAGTCCATTTCCAGCTGAAGGCGATAAAAAACATCCATTGACATGAATAAAGAAACTCCGTTCGGACTAATCACGTGGTCACGTGATGACGTGTCAAACAAACGAAGACTTCTAAAAGTAGTTTGACACGAACAAAATTAAATAAAATCTTTGAAGCGTGTTCATAAATCGTAAAACTACTCCACGCTCAACGTGATCACTCCAAACTGTGTCTCTTTGTTTATTTAAAAGGAGTTTTTATGACTTCAGCTGAAATGGAGTTTTCAACGTGGTCGCTGTGCGATACTGATACCCTGTTCTCCGAACTACTAAGCGAATAAGATCAAATAAGGGCCACCACATCCACTCTCCTTTAAATAGAGAGAAAAAAAAAGGTTTATCGGTCTGACACAGAGTGTTAGTAATGTACACAACGACACGTTAAACAGTCCATTTCCAGCTGAAGGCGATAAAAACATCCATTGACATGAATAAAGAAACTCCGTTCGGACTAATCACGTGGTCACGTGATGACGTGTCAAACAAACGAAGACTTCTAAAAGTAGTTTGACACGAACAAAATTAAATAAAATCTTTGAAGCGTGTTCATAAATCGTAAAACTACTCCACGCTCAACGTGATCACTCCAAACTGTGTCTCTTTGTTTATTTATTAAAAGGAAGTTTTTATGACTTCAGCTGAATCGGAGTTTTCAACGTGGTCGCTGTGCGATACTGATACCCTGTTCTCCGAACTACTAAGCGAATAAGATCAAATAAGGGCCACCACATCCACTCTCCTTTAAATAGAGAGAAAAAAGGTTTATCGGTCTGACACAGAGTGTTAGTAATGTACAACGAACACGTTAAACAGTCCATTTCCAGCTGAAGGCGATAAAAAACATCCATTGACATGAATAAAGAAACTCCGTTCGGACTAATCACGTGGTCACGTGATGACGTGTCAAACAAACGAAGACTTCTAAAAGTAGTTTGACACGAACAAAATTAAATAAAATCTTTGAAGCGTGTTCATGAATCGTAAAACTACTCCACGCTCAACGTGATCACTCCAAACTGTGTCTCTTTGTTTATTTAAAAGGAAGTTTTTATGACTTCAGCTGAATCGGAGTTTTCAACGTGGTCGCTGTGCGATACTGATACCCTGTTCTCTCTCCGAACTACTAAGCGAATAAGATCAAATAAGGGCCACCACATCCACTCTCCTTTAAATAGAGAGAAAAAAGGTTTATCGGTCTGACACAGAGTGTTAGTAATGTACAACGAACACGTTAAACAGTCCATTTCCAGCTGAAGGCGATAAAAAACATCCATTGACATGAATAAAGAAACTCCGTTCGGACTAATCACGTGGTCACGTGATGACGTGTCAAACAAACGAAGACTTCTAAAAGTAGTTTGACACGAACAAAATTAAATAAAATCTTTGAAGCGTGTTCATAAATCGTAAAACTACTCCACGCACAACGTGATCACTCCAAACTGTGTCTCTTTGTTTATATAAAAGGAAGTTTTTATGACTTCAGCTGAATCGGAGTTTTCAACGTGGTCGCTGTGCGATACTGATACCCTGTTCTCCGAACTACTAAGCGAATAAAATCAAATAAGGGCCACCACATCCACTCTCCTTTAAATAGAGAGAAAAAAAAAGGTTTATCGGTCTGACACAGAGTGTTAGTAATGTACAACGAACACGTTAAACAGTCCATTTCCAGCTGAAGGCGATAAAAAACATCCATTGACATGAATAAAGAAACTCCGTTCGGACTAATCACGTGGTCACGTGATGACGTGTCAAACAAACGAAGACTTCTAAAAGTAGTTTGACACGAACAAAATTAAATAAAATCTTTGAAGCGTGTTCATGAATCGTAAAACTACTCCACGCTCAACGTGATCACTCCAAACTGTGTCTCTTTGTTTATTTAAAAGGAAGTTTTTATGACTTCAGCTGAAATGGAGTTTTCAACGTGGTCGCTGTGCGATACTGATACCCTGTTCTCCGAACTACTAAGCGAATAAAATCAAATAAGGGCCACCACATCCACTCTCCTTTAAATAGAGAGAAAAAAGGTTTATCGGTCTGACACAGAGTGTTAGTAATGTACAACGAACCACGTTAAACAGTCCATTTCCAGCTGAAGGCGATAAAAACATCCATTGACATGAATAAAGAAACTCCGTTCGGACTAATCACGTGGTCACGTGATGACGTGTCAAACAAACGAAGACTTCTAAAAGTAGTTTGACACGAACAAAATTAAATAAAATCTTTGAAGCGTGTTCATAAATCGTAAAACTACTCCACGCTCAACGTGATCACTCCAAACTGTGTCTCTTTGTTTATATAAAAGGAAGTTTTTATGACTTCAGCTGAATCGGAGTTTTCAACGTGGTCGCTGTGCGATACTGATACCCTGTTCTCCGAACTACTAAGCGAATAAAATCAAATAAGGGCCACCACATCCACTCTCCTTTAAATAGAGAGAAAAAAAAAAGGTTTATCGGTCTGACACAGAGTGTTAGTAATGTACAACGAACACGTTAAACAGTCCATTTCCAGCTGAAGGCGATAAAAAACATCCATTGACATGAATAAAGAAACTCCGTTCGGACTAATCACGTGGTCACGTGATGACGTGTCAAACAAACGAAGACTTCTAAAAGTAGTTTGACACGAACAAAATTAAATAAAATCTTTGAAGCGTGTTCATAAATCGTAAAACTACTCCACGCACAACGTGATCACTCCAAACTGTGTCTCTTTGTTTATATAAAAGGAAGTTTTTATGACTTCAGCTGAATCGGAGTTTTCAACGTGGTCGCTGTGCGATACTGATACCCTGTTCTCCGAACTACTAAGCGAATAAAATCAAATAAGGGCCACCACATCCACTCTCCTTTAAATAGAGAGAAAAAAAGGTTTATCGGTCTGACACAGAGTGTTAGTAATGTACAACGAACACGTTAAACAGTCCATTTCCAGCTGAAGGCGATAAAAAACATCCATTGACATGAATAAAGAAACTCCGTTCGACTAATCACGTGGTCACGTGATGACGTGTCAAACAAACGAAGACTTCTAAAAGTAGTTTGACACGAACAAAATTAAATAAAATCTTTGAAGCGTGTTCATAAATCGTAAAACTACTCCACGCTCAACGTGATCACTCCAAACTGTGTCTCTTTGTTTATTTAAAAGGAAGTTTTTATGACTTCAGCTGAATCGGAGTTTTCAACGTGGTCGCTGTGCGATACTGATACCCTGTTCTCCGAACTACTAAGCGAATAAAATCAAATAAGGGCCACCACATCCACTCTCCTTTAAATAGAGAGAAAAAAAGGTTTATCGGTCTGACACAGAGTGTTAGTAATGTACAACGAACACGTTAAACAGTCCATTTCCAGCTGAAGGCGATAAAAAACATCCATTGACATGAATAAAGAAACTCCGTTCGGACTAATCACGTGGTCACGTGATGACGTGTCCAACAAACGAAGACTTCTAAAAGTAGTTTGACACGAACAAAATTAAATAAAATCTTTGAAGCGTGTTCATAAATCGTAAAACTACTCCACGCTCAACGTGATCACTCCAAACTGTGTCTCTTTGTTTATTTAAAAGGAAGTTTTTATGACTTCAGCTGAAATGGAGTTTTCAACGTGGTCGCTGTGCGATACTGATACCCTGTTCTCCGAACTACTAAGCGAATAAAATCAAATAAGGGCCACCACATCCACTCTCCTTTAAATAGAGAGAAAAAAGGTTTATCGGTCTGACACAGAGTGTTAGTAATGTACAACGAACACGTTAAACAGTCCATTTCCAGCTGAAGGCGATAAAAAACATCCATTGACATGAATAAAGAAACTCCGTTCGGACTAATCACGTGGTCACGTGATGACGTGTCAAACAAACGAAGACTTCTAAAAGTAGTTTGACACGAACAAAATTAAATAAAATCTTTGAAGCGTGTTCATAAATCGTAAAACTACTCCACGCTCAACGTGATCACTCCAAACTGTGTCTCTTTGTTTATTTAAAAGGAAGTTTTTATGACTTCAGCTGAATCAGAGTTTTCAACGTGGTCGCTGTGCGATACTGATACCCTGTTCTCCGAACTACTAAGCGAATAAGATCAAATAAGGGCCACCACATCCACTCTCCTTTAAATAGAGAGAAAAAAAGGTTTATCGGTCTGACACAGAGTGTTAGTAATGTACAACGAACACGTTAAACAGTCCATTTCCAGCTGAAGGCGATAAAAAACATCCATTGACATGAATAAAGAAACTCCGTTCGGACTAATCACGTGGTCACGTGATGACGTGTCAAACAAACGAAGACTTCTAAAAGTAGTTTGACACGAACAAAATTAAATAAAATCTTTGAAGCGTGTTCATAAATCGTAAAACTACTCCACGCTCAACGTGATCACTCCAAACTGTGTCTCTTTGTTTATTTAAAAGGAAGTTTTTATGACTTCAGCTGAATCGGAGTTTTCAACGTGGTCGCTGTGCGATACTGATACCCTGTTCTCCGAACTACTAAGCGAATAAAATCAAATAAGGGCCACCACATCCACTCTCCTTTAAATAGAGAGAAAAAAGGTTTATCGGTCTGACACAGAGTGTTAGTAATGTACAACGAACACGTTAAACAGTCCATTTCCAGCTGAAGGCGATAAAAAACATCCATTGACATGAATAAAGAAACTCCGTTCGGACTAATCACGTGGTCACGTGATGACGTGTCAAACAAACGAAGACTTCTAAAAGTAGTTTGACACGAACAAAATTAAATAAAATCTTTGAAGCGTGTTCATAAATCGTAAAACTACTCCACGCTCAACGTGATCACTCCAAACTGTGTCTCTTTGTTTATATAAAAGGAAGTTTTTATGACTTCAGCTGAATCGAGTTTTCAACGTGGTCGCTGTGCGATACTGATACCCTGTTCTCCGAACTACTAAGCGAATAAGATCAAATAAGGGCCACCACATCCACTCTCCTTTAAATAGAGAGAAAAAAAAAGGTTTATCGGTCTGACACAGAGTGTTAGTAATGTACAACGAACCACGTTAAACAGTCCATTTCCAGCTGAAGGCGATAAAAACATCCATTGACATGAATAAAGAAACTCCGTTCGGACTAATCACGTGGTCACGTGATGACGTGTCAAACAAACGAAGACTTCTAAAAGTAGTTTGACACGAACAAAATTAAATAAAATCTTTGAAGCGTGTTCATAAATCGTAAAACTACTCCACGCTCAACGTGATCACTCCAAACTGTGTCTCTTTGTTTATTTAAAAGGAAGTTTTTATGACTTCAGCTGAATCGGAGTTTTCAACGTGGTCGCTGTGCGATATACTGATACCCTGTTCTCCGAACTACTAAGCGAATAAAATCAAATAAGGGCCACCACATCCACTCTCCTTTAAATAGAGAGAAAAAAAAAGGTTTATCGGTCTGACACAGAGTGTTAGTAATGTACAACGACCGTTAAACAGTCCATTTCCAGCTGAAGGCGATAAAAAACATCCATTGACATGAATAAAGAAACTCCGTTCGGACTAATCACGTGGTCACGTGATGACGTGTCAAACAAACGAAGACTTCTAAAAGTAGTTTGACACGAACAAAATTAAATAAAATCTTTGAAGCGTGTTCATAAATCGTAAAACTACTCCACGCTCAACGTGATCACTCCAAACTGTGTCTCTTTGTTTATTTAAAAGGAAGTTTTTATGACTTCAGCTGAAATGGAGTTTTCAACGTGGTCGCTGTGCGATACTGATACCCTGTTCTCCGAACTACTAAGCGAATAAAATCAAATAAGGGCCACCACATCCACTCTCCTTTAAATAGAGAGAAAAAAAGGTTTATCGGTCTGACACAGAGTGTTAGTAATGTACAACGAACACGTTAAACAGTCCATTTCCAGCTGAAGGCGATAAAAAATCCATTGACATGAATAAAGAAACTCCGTTCGGACTAATCACGTGGTCACGTGATGACGTGTCAAACAAACGAAGACTTCTAAAAGTAGTTTGACACGAACAAAATTAAATAAAATCTTTGAAGCGTGTTCATAAATCGTAAAACTACTCCACGCTCAACGTGATCACTCCAAACTGTGTCTCTTTGTTTATTTAAAAGGAAGTTTTTATGACTTCAGCTGAATCGAGTTTTCAACGTGGTCGCTGTGCGCGATACTGATACCCTGTTCTCCGAACTACTAAGCGAATAAATATCAAATAAGGGCCACCACATCCACTCTCCTTTAAATAGAGAGAAAAAAAAAAAAAGGTTTATCGGTCTGACACAGAGTGTTAGTAATGTACAACGAACACGTTAAACAGTCCATTTCCAGCTGAAGGCGATAAAAAACATCCATTGACATGAATAAAGAAACTCCGTTCGGACTAATCACGTGGTCACGTGATGACGTGTCAAACAAACGAAGACTTCTAAAAGTAGTTTGACACGAACAAAATTAAATAAAATCTTTGAAGCGTGTTCATAAATCGTAAAACTACTCCACGCTCAACGTGATCACTCCAAACTGTGTCTCTTTGTTTATATAAAAGGAAGTTTTTATGACTTCAGCTGAAATGGAGTTTTCAACGTGGTCGCTGTGCGATACTGATACCCTGTTCTCCGAACTACTAAGCGAATAAGATCAAATAAGGGCCACCACATCCACTCTCCTTTAAATAGAGAGAAAAAAAAGGTTTATCGGTCTGACACAGAGTGTTAGTAATGTACAACGAACACGTTAAACAGTCCATTTCCAGCTGAAGGCGATAAAAAACATCCATTGACATGAATAAAGAAACTCCGTTCGGACTAATCACGTGGTCACGTGATGACGTGTCAAACAAACGAAGACTTCTAAAAGTAGTTTGACACGAACAAAATTAAATAAAATCTTTGAAGCGTGTTCATAAATCGTAAAACTACTCCACGCTCAACGTGATCACTCCAAACTGTGTCTCTTTGTTTATTTAAAAGGAAGTTTTTATGACTTCAGCTGAAATGGAGTTTTCAACGTGGTCGCTGTGCGATACTGATACCCTGTTCTCCGAACTACTAAGCGAATAAGATCAAATAAGGGCCACCACATCCACTCTCCTTTAAATAGAGAGAAAAAAAAAAGGTTTATCGGTCTGACACAGAGTGTTAGTAATGTACAACGAACACATTAAACAGTCCATTTCCAGCTGAAGGCGATAAAAAACATCCATTGACATGAATAAAGAAACTCCGTTCGGACTAATCACGTGGTCACGTGATGACGTGTCAAACAAACGAAGACTTCTAAAAGTAGTTTGACACGAACAAAATTAAATAAAATCTTTGAAGCGTGTTCATAAATCGTAAAACTACTCCACGCTCAACGTGATCACTCCAAACTGTGTCTCTTTGTTTATTTAAAAGGAAGTGTTTATGACTTCAGCTGAATCGAGTTTTCAACGTGGTCGCTGTGCGATACTGATACCCTGTTCTCCGAACTACTAAGCGAATAAGATCAAATAAGGGCCACCACATCCACTCTCCTTTAAATAGAGAGAAAAAAAGGTTTATCGGTCTGACACAGAGTGTTAGTAATGTACAACGAACACGTTAAACAGTCCATTTCCAGCTGAAGGCGATAAAAAAACATCCATTGACATGAATAAAGAAACTCCGTTCGGACTAATCACGTGGTCACGTGATGACGTGTCAAACAAACGAAGACTTCTAAAAGTAGTTTGACACGAACAAAATTAAATAAAATCTTTGAAGCGTGTTCATAAATCGTAAAACTACTCCACGCACAACGTGATCACTCCAAACTGTGTCTCTTTGTTTATATAAAAGGAAGTTTTTATGACTTCAGCTGAATCGGAGTTTTCAACGTGGTCGCTGTGCGATACTGATACCCTGTTCTCCGAACTACTAAGCGAATAAAATCAAATAAGGGCCACCACATCCACTCTCCTTTAAATAGAGAGAAAAAAAAAAGTTTATCGGTCTGACACAGAGTGTTAGTAATGTACAACGAACACGTTAAACAGTCCATTTCCAGCTGAAGGCGATAAAAAACATCCATTGACATGAATAAAGAAACTCCGTTCGGACTAATCACGTGGTCACGTGATGACGTGTCAAACAAACGAAGACTTCTAAAAGTAGTTTGACACGAACAAAATTAAATAAAATCTTTGAAGCGTGTTCATAAATCGTAAAACTACTCCACGCTCAACGTGATCACTCCAAACTGTGTCTCTTTGTTTATTTAAAAGGAAGTTTTTATGACTTCAGCTGAAATGGAGTTTTCAACGTGGTCGCTGTGCGATACTGATACCCTGTTCTCCGAACTACTAAGCGAATAAAATCAAATAAGGGCCACCACATCCACTCTCCTTTAAATAGAGAGAAAAAAAAATCGGTTTATCGGTCTGACACAGAGTGTTAGTAATGTACAACGAACACGTTAAACAGTCCATTTCCAGCTGAAGGCGATAAAAAACATCCATTGACATGAATAAAGAAACTCCGTTCGGACTAATCACGTGGTCACGTGATGACGTGTCAAACAAACGAAGACTTCTAAAAGTAGTTTGACACGAACAAAATTAAATAAAATCTTTGAAGCGTGTTCATAAATCGTAAAACTACTCCACGCTCAACGTGATCACTCCAAACTGTGTCTCTTTGTTTATTTAAAAGGAAGTTTTTATGACTTCAGCTGAATCGGAGTTTTCAACGTGGTCGCTGTGCGATACTGATACCCTGTTCTCCGAACTACTAAGCGAATAAGATCAAATAAGGGCCACCACATCCACTCTCCTTTAAATAGAGAGAAAAAAAGGTTTATCGGTCTGACACAGAGTGTTAGTAATGTACAACGACCACGTTAAACAGTCCATTTCCAGCTGAAGGCGATAAAAAAACATCCATTGACATGAATAAAGAAACTCCGTTCGGACTAATCACGTGGTCACGTGATGACGTGTCAAACAAACGAAGACTTCTAAAAGTAGTTTGACACGAACAAAATTAAATAAAATCTTTGAAGCGTGTTCATAAATCGTAAAACTACTCCACGCTCAACGTGATCACTTCAAACTGTGTCTCTTTGTTTATTTAAAAGGAAGTTTTATGACTTCAGCTGAATCGGAGTTTTCAACGTGGTCGCTGTGCGATACTGATACCCTGTGTTCTCCGAACTACTAAGCGAATAAAATCAAATAAGGGCCACCACATCCACTCTCCTTTAAATAGAGAGAAAAAAAAAGGTTTATCGGTCTGACACAGAGTGTTAGTAATGTACAACGAACACGTTAAACAGTCCATTTCCAGCTGAAGGCGATAAAAAACATCCATTGACATGAATAAAGAAACTCCGTTCGGACTAATCACGTGGTCACGTGATGACGTGTCAAACAAACGAAGACTTCTAAAAGTAGTTTGACACGAACAAAATTAAATAAAATCTTTGAAGCGTGTTCATAAATCGTAAAACTACTCCACGCACAACGTGATCACTCCAAACTGTGTCTCTTTGTTTATATAAAAGGAAGTTTTTATGACTTCAGCTGAATCGGAGTTTTCAACGTGGTCGCTGTGCGATACTGATACCCTGTTCTCCGAACTACTAAGAATAAAATCAAATAAGGGCCACCACATCCACTCTCCTTTAAATAGAGAGAAAAAAAGGTTTATCGGTCTGACACAGAGTGTTAGTAATGTACAACGAACACGTTAAACAGTCCATTTCCAGCTGAAGGCGATAAAAAACATCCATTGACATGAATAAAGAAACTCCGTTCGGACTAATCACGTGGTCACGTGATGACGTGTCAAACAAACGAAGACTTCTAAAAGTAGTTTGACACGAACAAAATTAAATAAAATCTTTGAAGCGTGTTCATAAATCGTAAAACTACTCCACGCGCTCAACGTGATCACTCCAAACTGTGTCTCTTTGTTTATATAAAAGGAAGTTTTTATGACTTCAGCTGAATCGGAGTTTTCAACGTGGTCGCTGTGCGATACTGATACCCTGTTCTCCGAACTACTAAGCGAATAAGATCAAATAAGGGCCACCACATCCACTCTCCTTTAAATAGAGAGAAAAAAAAAGGTTTATCGGTCTGACACAGAGTGTTAGTAATGTACAACGAACACGTTAAACAGTCCATTTCCAGCTGAAGGCGATAAAAAAACATCCATTGACATGAATAAAGAAACTCCGTTCGGACTAATCACGTGGTCACGTGATGACGTGTCAAACAAACGAAGACTTCTAAAAGTAGTTTGACACGAACAAAATTAAATAAAATCTTTGAAGCGTGTTCATAAATCGTAAAACTACTCCACGCTCAACGTGATCACTCCAAACTGTGTCTCTTTGTTTATATAAAAGGAAGTTTTTATGACTTCAGCTGAATCGGAGTTTTCAACGTGGTCGCTGTGCGATACTGATACCCTGTTCTCCGAACTACTAAGCGAATAAAATCAAATAAGGGCCACCACATCCACTCTCCTTTAAATAGAGAGAAAAAAAAGGTTTATCGGTCTGACACAGAGTGTTAGTAATGTACAACGACCACGTTAAACAGTCCATTTCCAGCTGAAGGCGATAAAAAACATCCATTGACATGAATAAAGAAACTCCGTTCGGACTAATCACGTGG
This sequence comes from Puntigrus tetrazona, assembly GCF_018831695.1. Taxonomy (NCBI): domain Eukaryota; kingdom Metazoa; phylum Chordata; class Actinopteri; order Cypriniformes; family Cyprinidae; genus Puntigrus; species Puntigrus tetrazona. The sequence continues at coordinate 3,632,831 of NC_056713.1, forward strand.
TCACGTGATGACGTGTCAAACAAACGAAGACTTATTCTAAAAGTAGTTTGACACGAACAAAATTAAATAAAATCTTTGAAGCGTGTTCATGAATCGTAAAACTACTCCACGCTCAACGTGATCACTCCAAACTGTGTCTCTTTGTTTATTTAAAAGGAAGTTTTTATGACTTCAGCTGAAATGGAGTTTTCAACGTGGTCGCTGTGCGATACTGATACCCTGTTCTCCGAACTACTAAGCGAATAAGATCAAATAAGGGCCACCACATCCACTCTCCTTTAAATAGAGAGAAAAAAGGTTTATCGGTCTGACACAGAGTGTTAGTAATGTACAACGAACACGTTAAACAGTCCATTTCCAGCTGAAGGCGATAAAAACATCCATTGACATGAATAAAGAAACTCCGTTCGGACTAATCACGTGGTCACGTGATGACGTGTCAAACAAACGAAGACTTCTAAAAGTAGTTTGACACGAACAAAATTAAATAAAATCTTTGAAGCGTGTTCATAAATCGTAAAACTACTCCACGCCAACGTGATCACTCCAAACTGTGTCTCTTTGTTTATTTAAAAGGAAGTTTTTATGACTTCAGCTGAATCGAGTTTTTTCAACGTGGTCGCTGTGCGATACTGATACCCTGTTCTCCGAACTACTAAGCGAATAAAATCAAATAAGGGCCACCACATCCACTCTCCTTTAAATAGAGAGAAAAAAAGGTTTATCGGTCTGACACAGAGTGTTAGTAATGTACAACGAACACGTTAAACAGTCCATTTCCAGCTGAAGGCGATAAAAACATCCATTGACATGAATAAAGAAACTCCGTTCGGACTAATCACGTGGTCACGTGATGACGTGTCAAACAAACGAAGACTTCTAAAAGTAGTTTGACACGAACAAAAAAATTAAATAAAATCTTTGAAGCGTGTTCATAAATCGTAAAACTACTCCACGCTCAACGTGATCACTCCAAACTGTGTCTCTTTGTTTATTTAAAAGGAAGTTTTTATGACTTCAGCTGAAATGGAGTTTTCAACGTGGTCTGTGCGATACTGATACCCTGTTCTCCGAACTACTAAGCGAATAAGATCAAATAAGGGCCACCACATCCACTCTCCTTTAAATAGAGAGAAAAAAAAAAAAGGTTTATCGGTCTGACACAGAGTGTTAGTAATGTACAACGAACACGTTAAACAGTCCATTTCCAGCTGAAGGCGATAAAAACATCCATTGACATGAATAAAGAAACTCCGTTCGGACTAATCACGTGGTCACGTGATGACGTGTCAAACAAACGAAGACTTCTAAAAGTAGTTTGACACGAACAAAATTAAATAAAATCTTTGAAGCGTGTTCATAAATCGTAAAACTACTCCACGCTCAACGTGATCACTCCAAACTGTGTCTCTTTGTTTATTTAAAAGGAAGTTTTTATGACTTCAGCTGAATCGGAGTTTTCAACGTGGTCGCTGTGCGATACTGATACCCTGTTCTCCGAACTACTAAGCGAATAAGATCAAATAAGGGCCACCACATCCACTCTCCTTTAAATAGAGAGAAAAAAAAGGTTTATCGGTCTGACACAGAGTGTTAGTAATGTACAACGAACACGTTAAACAGTCCATTTCCAGCTGAAGGCGATAAAAAACATCCATTGACATGAATAAAGAAACTCCGTTCGGACTAATCACGTGGTCACGTGATGACGTGTCAAACAAACGAAGACTTCTAAAAGTAGTTTGACACGAACAAAATTAAATAAAATCTTTGAAGCGTGTTCATAAATCGTAAAACTACTCCACGCTCAACGTGATCACTCCAAACTGTGTCTCTTTGTTTATATAAAAGGAAGTTTTTATGACTTCAGCTGAATCGAGTTTTTTCAACGTGGTCGCTGTGCGATACTGATACCCTGTTCTCCGAACTACTAAGCGAATAAGATCAAATAAGGGCCACCACATCCACTCTCCTTTAAATAGAGAGAAAAAAGGTTTATCGGTCTGACACAGAGTGTTAGTAATGTACAACGAACACGTTAAACAGTCCATTTCCAGCTGAAGGCGATAAAAACATCCATTGACATGAATAAAGAAACTCCGTTCGGACTAATCACGTGGTCACGTGATGACGTGTCAAACAAACGAAGACTTCTAAAAGTAGTTTGACACGAACAAAATTAAATAAAATCTTTGAAGCGTGTTCATAAATCGTAAAACTACTCCACGCTCAACGTGATCACTCCAAACTGTGTCTCTTTGTTTATTTAAAAGGAAGTTTTTATGACTTCAGCTGAATCGAGTTTTCAACGTGGTCGCTGTGCGATACTGATACCCTGTTCTCCGAACTACTAAGCGAATAAAATCAAATAAGGGCCACCACATCCACTCTCCTTTAAATAGAGAGAAAAAAAGGTTTATCGGTCTGACACAGAGTGTTAGTAATGTACAACGAACACGTTAAACAGTCCATTTCCAGCTGAAGGCGATAAAAAAACATCCATTGACATGAATAAAGAAACTCCGTTCGGACTAATCACGTGGTCACGTGATGACGTGTCAAACAAACGAAGACTTCTAAAAGTAGTTTGACACGAACAAAATTAAATAAAATCTTTGAAGCGTGTTCATAAATCGTAAAACTACTCCACGCTCAACGTGATCACTCCAAACTGTGTCTCTTTGTTTATTTAAAAGGAAGTTTTTATGACTTCAGCTGAAATGGAGTTTTCAACGTGGTCGCTGTGCGATACTGATACCCTGTTCTCCGAACTACTAAGCGAATAAGATCAAATAAGGGCCACCACATCCACTCTCCTTTAAATAGAGAGAAAAAAAGGTTTATCGGTCTGACACAGAGTGTTAGTAATGTACAACGAACACGTTAAACAGTCCATTTCCAGCTGAAGGCGATAAAAAACATCCATTGACATGAATAAAGAAACTCCGTTCGGACTAATCACGTGGTCACGTGATGACGTGTCAAACAAACGAAGACTTCTAAAAGTAGTTTGACACGAACAAAATTAAATAAAATCTTTTGAAGCGTGTTCATAAATCGTAAAACTACTCCACGCTCAACGTGATCACTCCAAACTGTGTCTCTTTGTTTATTTAAAAGGAAGTTTTTTATGACTTCAGCTGAATCGGAGTTTTCAACGTGGTCGCTGTGCGATACTGATACCCTGTTCTCCGAACTACTAAGCGAATAAAATCAAATAAGGGCCACCACATCCACTCTCCTTTAAATAGAGAGAAAAAAAAGGTTTATCGGTCTGACACAGAGTGTTAGTAATGTACAACGAACCACGTTAAACAGTCCATTTCCAGCTGAAGGCGATAAAAACATCCATTGACATGAATAAAGAAACTCCGTTCGGACTAATCACGTGGTCACGTGATGACGTGTCAAACAAACGAAGACTTCTAAAAGTAGTTTGACACGAACAAAATTAAATAAAATCTTTGAAGCGTGTTCATAAATCGTAAAACTACTCCACGCTCAACGTGATCACTCCAAACTGTGTCTCTTTGTTTATATTAAAAGGAAGTTTTTATGACTTCAGCTGAATGGAGTTTTCAACGTGGTCGCTGTGCGATACTGATACCCTGTTCTCCGAACTACTAAGCGAATAAAATCAAATAAGGGCCACCACATCCACTCTCCTTTAAATAGAGAGAAAAAAAGGTTTATCGGTCTGACACAGAGTGTTAGTAATGTACAACGAACACGTTAAACAGTCCATTTCCAGCTGAAGGCGATAAAAACATCCATTGACATGAATAAAGAAACTCCGTTCGGACTAATCACGTGGTCACGTGATGACGTGTCAAACAAACGAAGACTTCTAAAAGTAGTTTGACACGAACAAAATTAAATAAAATCTTTGAAGCGTGTTCATAAATCGTAAAACTACTCCACGCTCGTGATCACTCCAAACTGTGTCTCTTTGTTTATTTAAAAGGAAGTTTTTATGACTTCAGCTGAATCGAGTTTTCAACGTGGTCGCTGTGCGATACTGATACCCTGTTCTCCGACTACTACTACTAAGCGAATAAGATCAAATAAGGGCCACCACATCCACTCTCCTTTAAATAGAGAGAAAAAAGGTTTATCGGTCTGACACAGAGTGTTAGTAATGTACAACGAACACGTTAAACAGTCCATTTCCAGCTGAAGGCGATAAAAAACATCCATTGACATGAATAAAGAAACTCCGTTCGGACTAATCACGTGGTCACGTGATGACGTGTCAAACAAACGAAGACTTCTAAAAGTAGTTTGACACGAACAAAATTAAATAAAATCTTTGAAGCGTGTTCATAAATCGTAAAACTACTCCACGCTCAACGTGATCACTCCAAACTGTGTCTCTTTGTTTATTTAAAAGGAAGTTTTTATGACTTCAGCTGAATCGGAGTTTTCAACGTGGTCGCTGTGCGATACTGATACCCTGTTCTCCGAACTACTAAGCGAATAAGATCAAATAAGGGCCACCACATCCACTCTCCTTTAAATAGAGAGAAAAAAAGGTTTATCGGTCTGACACAGAGTGTTAGTAATGTACAACGAACACGTTAAACAGTCCATTTCCAGCTGAAGGCGATAAAAAACATCCATTGACATGAATAAAGAAACTCCGTTCGGACTAATCACGTGGTCACGTGATGACGTGTCAAACAAACGAAGACTTCTAAAAGTAGTTTGACACGAACAAAATTAAATAAAATCTTTGAAGCGTGTTCATAAATCGTAAAACTACTCCACGCACAACGTGATCACTCCAAACTGTGTCTCTTTGTTTATTTAAAAGGGAGTTTTTAAGACTTCAGCTGAATCGGAGTTTTCAACGTGGTCGCTGTGCGATACTGATACCCTGTTCTCCGAACTACTAAGCGAATAAAATCAAATAAGGGCCACCACATCCACTCTCCTTTAAATAGAGAGAAAAAAAAAGGTTTATCGGTCTGACACAGAGTGTTAGTAATGTACAACGAACACGTTAAACAGTCCATTTCCAGCTGAAGGCGATAAAAAAAACCATTGACACATGAATAAAGAAACTCCGTTCGGACTAATCACGTGGTCACGTGATGACGTGTCAAACAAACGAAGACTTCTAAAAGTAGTTTGACACGAACAAAATTAAATAAAATCTTTGAAGCGTGTTCATAAATCGTAAAACTACTCCACGCTCAACGTGATCACTCCAAACTGTGTCTCTTTGTTTATTTAAAAGGAAGTTTTTATGACTTCAGCTGAATCGGAGTTTTCAACGTGGTCGCTGTGCGATACTGATACCCTGTTCTCCGAACTACTAAGCGAATAAGATCAAATAAGGGCCACCACATCCACTCTCCTTTAAATAGAGAGAAAAAAAGGTTTATCGGTCTGACACAGAGTGTTAGTAATGTACAACGAACACGTTAAACAGTCCATTTCCAGCTGAAGGCGATAAAAAACATCCATTGACATGAATAAAGAAACTCCGTTCGGACTAATCACGTGGTCACGTGATGACGTGTCAAACAAACGAAGACTTCTAAAAGTAGTTTGACACGAACAAAATTAAATAAAATCTTTGAAGCGTGTTCATAAATCGTAAAACTACTCCACGCTCAACGTGATCACTGTGTCTGTCTTTGTTTATATAAAAGGAAGTTTTATGACTTCAGCTGAATCGAGTTTTCAACGTGGTCGCTGTGCGATACTGATACCCTGTTCTCCGAACTACTAAGCGAATAAAATCAAATAAGGGCCACCACATCCACTCTCCTTTAAATAGAGAGAAAAAAAAGGTTTATCGGTCTGACACAGGGTGTTAGTAATGTACAACGAACACGTTAAACAGTCCATTTCCAGCTGAAGGCGATAAAAAACATCCATTGACATGAATAAAGAAACTCCGTTCGGACTAATCACGTGGTCACGTGATGACGTGTCAAACAAACGAAGACTTCTAAAAGTAGTTTGACACGAACAAAATTAAATAAAATCTTTGAAGCGTGTTCATAAATCGTAAAACTACTCCACGCTCAACGTGATCACTCCAAACTGTGTCTCTTTGTTTATTTAAAAGGGAGTTTTTAAGACTTCAGCTGAATGGAGTTTTCAACGTGGTCGCTGTGCGATACTGATACCCTGTTCTCCGAACTACTAAGCGAATAAGATCAAATAAGGGCCACCACATCCACTCTCCTTTAAATAGAGAGAAAAAAAAGGTTTATCGGTCTGACACAGAGTGTTAGTAATGTACAACGAACACGTTAAACAGTCCATTTCCAGCTGAAGGCGATAAAAAACATCCATTGACATGAATAAAGAAACTCCGTTCGGACTAATCACGTGGTCACGTGATGACGTGTCAAACAAACGAAGACTTCTAAAAGTAGTTTGACACGAACAAAAATTAAATAAAATCTTTGAAGCGTGTTCATAAATCGTAAAACTACTCCACGCTCACGTGATCACTCCAAACTGTGTCTCTTTGTTTATATAAAAGGAAGTTTTTATGACTTCAGCTGAATCGGAGTTTTCAACGTGGTCGCTGTGTGCGATACTGATACCCTGTTCTCCGAACTACTAAGCGAATAAGATCAAATAAGGGCCACCACATCCACTCTCCTTTAAATAGAGAGAAAAAAAGGTTTATCGGTCTGACACAGAGTGTTAGTAATGTACAACGAACACGTTAAACAGTCCATTTCCAGCTGAAGGCGATAAAAAACATCCATTGACATGAATAAAGAAACTCCGTTCGGACTAATCACGTGGTCACGTGATGACGTGTCAAACAAACGAAGACTTCTAAAAGTAGTTTGACACGAACAAAATTAAATAAAATCTTTGAAGCGTGTTCATAAATCGTAAAACTACTCCACGCTCAACGTGATCACTCCAAACTGTGTCTCTTTGTTTATATAAAAGGAAGTTTTTATGACTTCAGCTGAAATGGAGTTTTCAACGTGGTCGCTGTGCGATACTGATACCCTGTTCTCCGAACTACTAAGCGAATAAGATCAAATAAGGGCCACCACATCCACTCTCCTTTAAATAGAGAGAAAAAAGGTTTATCGGTCTGACACAGAGTGTTAGTAATGTACAACGAACACGTTAAACAGTCCATTTCCAGCTGAAGGCGATAAAAACATCCATTGACATGAATAAAGAAACTCCGTTCGGACTAATCACGTGGTCACGTGATGACGTGTCAAACAAACGAAGACTTCTAAAAGTAGTTTGACACGAACAAAATTAAATAAAATCTTTGAAGCGTGTTCATAAATCGTAAAACTACTCCACGCACAACGTGATCACTCCAAACTGTGTCTCTTTGTTTATATAAAAGGAAGTTTTTATGACTTCAGCTGAATCGAGTTTTCAACGTGGTCGCTGTGCGCGATACTGATACCCTGTTCTCCGAACTACTAAGCGAATAAAATCAAATAAGGGCCACCACATCCACTCTCCTTTAAATAGAGAGAAAAAAAGGTTTATCGGTCTGACACAGAGTGTTAGTAATGTACAACGACCACGTTAAACAGTCCATTTCAGCTGAAGGCGATAAAAACATCCATTGACATGAATAAAGAAACTCCGTTCGGACTAATCACGTGGTCACGTGATGACGTGTCAAACAAACGAAGACTTCTAAAAGTAGTTTGACACGAACAAAATTAAATAAAATCTTTGAAGCGTGTTCATAAATCGTAAAACTACTCCACGCTCAACGTGATCACTCCAAACTGTGTCTCTTTGTTTATTTAAAAGGAAGTTTTTATGACTTCAGCTGAAATGGAGTTTTCAACGTGGTCGCTGTGCGATACTGATACCCTGTTCTCCGAACTACTAAGCGAATAAGATCAAATAAGGGCCACACATCCACTCTCCTTTAAATAGAGAGAAAAAAAAAAGGTTTATCGGTCTGACACAGAGTGTTAGTAATGTACAACGAACCACGTTAAACAGTCCATTTCCAGCTGAAGGCGATAAAAACATCCATTGACATGAATAAAGAAACTCCGTTCGGACTAATCACGTGGTCACGTGATGACGTGTCAAACAAACGAAGACTTCTAAAAGTAGTTTGACACGAACAAAATTAAATAAAATCTTTGAAGCGTGTTCATAAATCGTAAAACTACTCCACGCACAACGTGATCACTCCAAACTGTGTCTCTTTGTTTATATAAAAGGAAGTTTTTATGACTTCAGCTGAATCGGAGTTTTCAACGTGGTCGCTGTGCGATACTGATACCCTGTTCTCCGAACTACTAAGCGAATAAAATCAAATAAGGGCCACCACATCCACTCTCCTTTAAATAGAGAGAAAAAAAAAAAGTTTTATCGGGTCTGACACAGAGTGTTAGTAATGTACAACGAACACGTTAAACAGTCCATTTCCAGCTGAAGGCGATAAAAAACATCCATTGACATGAATAAAGAAACTCCGTTCGGACTAATCACGTGGTCACGTGATGACGTGTCAAACAAACGAAGACTTCTAAAAGTAGTTTGACACGAACAAAATTAAATAAAATCTTTGAAGCGTGTGTTTCATAAATCGTAAAACTACTCCACGCTCAACGTGATCACTCCAAACTGTGTCTCTTTGTTTATTTAAAAGGAAGTTTTTATGACTTCAGCTGAATCGGAGTTTTTTCAACGTGGTCGCTGTGCGATACTGATACCCTGTTCTCCGAACTACTAAGCGAATAAAATCAAATAAGGGCCACCACATCCACTCTCCTTTAAATAGAGAGAAAAAAAAAGGTTTATCGGTCTGACACAGAGTGTTAGTAATGTACAACGAACACGTTAAACAGTCCATTTCCAGCTGAAGGCGATAAAAAACATCCATTGACATGAATAAAGAAACTCCGTTCGGACTAATCACGTGGTCACGTGATGACGTGTCAAACAAACGAAGACTTCTAAAAGTAGTTTGACACGAACAAAATTAAATAAAATCTTTGAAGCGTGTTCATAAATCGTAAAACTACTCCACGCTCAACGTGATCACTCCAAACTGTGTCTCTTTGTTTATTTAAAAGGAAGTTTTTATGACTTCAGCTGAATCGGAGTTTTCAACGTGGTCGCTGTGCGATACTGATACCCTGTTCTCCGAACTACTAAGCGAATAAGATCAAATAAGGGCCACCACATCCACTCTCCTTTAAATAGAGAGAAAAAAAAGGTTTATCGGTCTGACACAGAGTGTTAGTAATGTACAACGAACACGTTAAACAGTCCATTTCCAGCTGAAGGCGATAAAAAACATCCATTGACATGAATAAAGAAACTCCGTTCGGACTAATCACGTGGTCACGTGATGACGTGTCAAACAAACGAAGACTTCTAAAAGTAGTTTGACACGAACAAAATTAAATAAAATCTTTGAAGCGTGTTCATAAATCGTAAAACTACTCCACGCTCAACGTGATCACTCCAAACTGTGTCTCTTTGTTTATTTAAAAGGGAGTTTTTAAGACTTCAGCTGAATCGGAGTTTTCAACGTGGTCGCTGTGCGATACTGATACCCTGTTCTCCGAACTACTAAGCGAATAAGATCAAATAAGGGCCACCACATCCACTCTCCTTTAAATAGAGAGAAAAAGGTTTATCGGTCTGACACAGAGTGTTAGTAATGTACAACGACCCACGTTAAACAGTCCATTTCCAGCTGAAGGCGATAAAAACATCCATTGACATGAATAAAGAAACTCCGTTCGGACTAATCACGTGGTCACGTGATGACGTGTCAAACAAACGAAGACTTCTAAAAGTAGTTTGACACGAACAAAATTAAATAAAATCTTTGAAGCGTGTTCATAAATCGTAAAACTACTCCACGCACAACGTGATCACTCCAAACTGTGTCTCTTTGTTTATATAAAAGGAAGTTTTTATGACTTCAGCTGAATCGGAGTTTTCAACGTGGTCGCTGTGCGATACTGATACCCTGTTCTCCGAACTACTAAGCGAATAAAATCAAATAAGGGCCACCACATCCACTCTCCTTTAAATAGAGAGAAAAAAAGGTTTATCGGTCGGTCTGACACAGAGTGTTAGTAATGTACAACGAACACGTTAAACAGTCCATTTCCAGCTGAAGGCGATAAAAAACATCCATTGACATGAATAAAGAAACTCCGTTCGGACTAATCACGTGGTCACGTGATGACGTGTCAAACAAACGAAGACTTCTAAAAGTAGTTTGACACGAACAAAATTAAATAAAATCTTTGAAGCGTGTTCATAAATCGTAAAACTACTCCACGCTCAACGTGATCACTCCAAACTGTGTCTCTTTGTTTATTTAAAAGGAAGTTTTTATGACTTCAGCTGAAATGGAGTTTTCAACGTGGTCGCTGTGCGATACTGATACCCTGTTCTCCGAACTACTAAGCGAATAAGATCAAATAAGGGCCACCACATCCACTCTCCTTTAAATAGAGAGAAAAAAAGGTTTATCGGTCTGACACAGAGTGTTAGTAATGTACAACGAACACGTTAAACAGTCCATTTCCAGCTGAAGGCGATAAAAACATCCATTGACATGAATAAAGAAACTCCGTTCGGACTAATCACGTGGTCACGTGATGACGTGTCAAACAAACGAAGACTTCTAAAAGTAGTTTGACACGAACAAAATTAAATAAAATCTTTGAAGCGTGTTCATAAATCGTAAAACTACTCCACGCTCAACGTGATCACTCCAAACTGTGTCTCTTTGTTTATTTAAAAGGGAGTTTTTAAGACTTCAGCTGAATCGGAGTTTTCAACGTGGTCGCTGTGCGATACTGATACCCTGTTCTCCGAACTACTAAGCGAATAAAATCAAATAAGGGCCACCACATCCACTCTCCTTTAAATAGAGAGAAAAAAAAAGGTTTATCGGTCTGACACAGAGTGTTAGTAATGTACAACGAACACGTTAAACAGTCCATTTCCAGCTGAAGGCGATAAAAAACATCCATTGACATGAATAAAGAAACTCCGTTCGGACTAATCACGTGGTCACGTGATGACGTGTCAAACAAACGAAGACTTCTAAAAGTAGTTTGACACGAACAAAATTAAATAAAATCTTTGAAGCGTGTTCATAAATCGTAAAACTACTCCACGCTCAACGTGATCACTCCAAACTGTGTCTCTTTGTTTATTTAAAAGGAAGTTTTTATGACTTCAGCTGAAATGGAGTTTTCAACGTGGTCGCTGTGCGATACTGATACCCTGTTCTCCGAACTACTAAGCGAATAATAAGATCAAATAAGGGCCACCACATCCACTCTCCTTTAAATAGAGAGAAAAAAGGTTTATCGGTCTGACACAGAGTGTTAGTAATGTACAACGAACACGTTAAACAGTCCATTTCCAGCTGAAGGCGATAAAAAAACATCCATTGACATGAATAAAGAAACTCCGTTCGGACTAATCACGTGGTCACGTGATGACGTGTCAAACAAACGAAGACTTCTAAAAGTAGTTTGACACGAACAAAATTAAATAAAATCTTTGAAGCGTGTTCATAAATCGTAAAACTACTCCACGCTCAACGTGATCACTCCAAACTGTGTCTCTTTGTTTATATAAAAGGAAGTTTTTATGACTTCAGCTGAATCGGAGTTTTCAACGTGGTCGCTGTGCGATACTGATACCCTGTTCTCCGAACTACTAAGCGAATAAGATCAAATAAGGGCCACCACATCCACTCTCCTTTAAATAGAGAGAAAAAAAAAGGTTTATCGGTCTGACACAGAGTGTTAGTAATGTACAACGAACACGTTAAACAGTCCATTTCCAGCTGAAGGCGATAAAAAACATCCATTGACATGAATAAAGAAACTCCGTTCGGACTAATCACGTGGTCACGTGATGACGTGTCAAACAAACGAAGACTTCTAAAAGTAGTTTGACACGAACAAAATTAAATAAAATCTTTGAAGCGTGTTCATAAATCGTAAAACTACTCCACGCTCAACGTGATCACTCCAAACTGTGTCTCTTTGTTTATTTAAAAGGGAGTTTTTAAGACTTCAGCTGAATCGGAGTTTTCAACGTGGTCGCTGTGCGATACTGATACCCTGTTCTCCGAACTACTAAGCGAATAAAATCAAATAAGGGCCACCACATCCACTCTCCTTTAAATAGAGAGAAAAAAAAAAAGGTTTATCGGTCTGACACAGAGTGTTAGTAATGTACAACGAACACGTTAAACAGTCCATTTCCAGCTGAAGGCGATAAAAAACATCCATTGACATGAATAAAGAAACTCCGTTCGGACTAATCACGTGGTCACGTGATGACGTGTCAAACAAACGAAGACTTCTAAAAGTAGTTTGACACGAACAAAATTAAATAAAATCTTTGAAGCGTGTTCATAAATCGTAAAACTACTCCACGCTCAACGTGATCACTCCAAACTGTGTCTCTTTGTTTATTTAAAAGGAAGTTTTTATGACTTCAGCTGAATGGAGTTTTCAACGTGGTCGCTGTGCGATACTGATACCCTGTTCTCCGAACTACTAAGCGAATAAAATCAAATAAGGGCCACCACATCCACTCTCCTTTAAATAGAGAGAAAAAAAGGTTTATCGGTCTGACACAGAGTGTTAGTAATGTACAACGAACACGTTAAACAGTCCATTTCCAGCTGAAGGCGATAAAAAACATCCATTGACATGAATAAAGAAACTCCGTTCGGACTAATCACGTGGTCACGTGATGACGTGTCAAACAAACGAAGACTTCTAAAAGTAGTTTGACACGAACAAAATTAAATAAAATCTTTGAAGCGTGTTCATAAATCGTAAAACTACTCCACGCTCAACGTGATCACTCCAAACTGTGTCTCTTTGTTTATATAAAAGGAAGTTTTTATGACTTCAGCTGAATCGGAGTTTTCAACGTGGTCGCTGTGCGATACTGATACCCTGTTCTCCGAACTACTAAGCGAATAAAATCAAATAAGGGCCACCACATCCACTCTCCTTTAAATAGAGAGAAAAAAAAAAAGGTTTATCGGTCTGACACAGAGTGTTAGTAATGTACAACGAACACGTTAAACAGTCCATTTCCAGCTGAAGGCGATAAAAAACATCCATTGACATGAATAAAGAAACTCCGTTCGGACTAATCACGTGGTCACGTGATGACGTGTCAAACAAACGAAGACTTCTAAAAGTAGTTTGACACGAACAAAATTAAATAAAATCTTTGAAGCGTGTTCATAAATCGTAAAACTACTCCACGCTCAACGTGATCACTCCAAACTGTGTCTCTTTGTTTATTTAAAAGGAAGTTTTTATGACTTCAGCTGAAATGGAGTTTTCAACGTGGTCGCTGTGCGATACTGATACCCTGTTCTCCGAACTACTAAGCGAATAAAATCAAATAAGGGCCACCACATCCACTCTCCTTTAAATAGAGAGAAAAAAAAAGGTTTATCGGTCTGACACAGAGTGTTAGTAATGTACAACGAACACGTTAAACAGTCCATTTCCAGCTGAAGGCGATAAAAAACATCCATTGACATGAATAAAGAAACTCCGTTCGGACTAATCACGTGATGACGTGTCAAACAAACGAAGACTTCTAAAAGTAGTTTGACACGAACAAAATTAAATAAAATCTTTGAAGCGTGTTCATAAATCGTAAAACTACTCCACGCTCAACGTGATCACTCCAAACTGTGTCTCTTTGTTTATTTAAAAGGGAGTTTTTAAGACTTCAGCTGAATCGGAGTTTTCAACGTGGTCGCTGTGCGATACTGATACCCTGTTCTCCGAACTACTAAGCGAATAAAATCAAATAAGGGCCACCACATCCACTCTCCTTTAAATAGAGAGAAAAAAAAGGTTTATCGGTCTGACACAGGGTGTTAGTAATGTACAACGAACAACGTTAAACAGTCCATTTCCAGCTGAAGGCGATAAAAACATCCATTGACATGAATAAAGAAACTCCGTTCGGACTAATCACGTGGTCACGTGATGACGTGTCAAACAAACGAAGACTTCTAAAAGTAGTTTGACACGAACAAAATTAAATAAAATCTTTGAAGCGTGTTCATAAATCGTAAAACTACTCCACGCTCAACGTGATCACTCCAAACTGTGTCTCTTTGTTTATTTAAAAGGAAGTTTTTATGACTTCAGCTGAAATGGAGTTTTCAACGTGGTCGCTGTGCGATACTGATACCCTGTTCTCCGAACTACTAAGCGAATAAGATCAAATAAGGGCCACCACATCCACTCTCCTTTAAATAGAGAGAAAAAAGGTTTATCGGTCTGACATAGAGTGTTAGTAATGTACAAACTAACACGTTAAATGTCCATTTCCAGCTGAAGGCGATAAAACATCCATTGACATGAATAAAGAAACTGCTTCGACTAATCACGTAAGATGGATACGTGTCAACAAACTAAGACTTCTAAAAAGTAGTCGATTAATTTAACAAAATTAAATGTACCTTGAAGCGTGTTCATAAATCGTGAACTACTTCCACGACAACGTGATCACTCCAAACTGTGTCTTTACTTATTTAAAAGGAAAGTTTTTATGACTTCAGCTGAAAATGGGAGTTTTCAACGTGGTCGCTGTGCGACACTGATACCTTTGTTCTCCGAACTACCAAGCGAATAAGATCAAATAAGGGCCACTCATCCACTCTCCTTTAAATAGAGAGAAAAAGGTTTATCGGTCTGACACAGAGTGTTAGTACGTACAATCACCACGTTAAATGTCCATTTCAGCTGAAGGATAAAGTATCCATTGACATGAATAAAGAAACCTGTTCGACTAATCACGTGGTTTCACGTGATGACGTGTCAAACAAAATCTAAGACTTTTAAAGTAGTTTGGACATGAATAAAAATTAAATAAAATCTTTGAAGCGTGGTTCATAAATCAGAACTACTCTGACTTACAACGATCACCCAAACTGCGTCTTCTTTGTTTATATAAAAGGAAGTTTTTATGACTTCAGCTGAATCGAGTTTTCAACGTGGTCGCTAAAAGGATACTGATACCCTCTGTTCTCCTAACTACTAAGCGAATAAAACTAAATAAGGGCTACCACATCCACTTTCCTTTAAATAGAGAAAGGTTTATCGGTCTAACACAGAGTGTTAGTAATGTACAAACGAACACGTTAAATAGCCCATTTCCAGCTGAAGGCGATAAAAACATCCATTGACATGAAATGAAGAAACCTGTTCGACTAATCACGTGGTCACGTGATGACGTACAACTAACGAAGACTTCTGCGCAGTTTTCACACTTAACAAAATTATATAAAATCTTTGAAGGTGTTCATGAATCGAATCATTTATCGCCAACGCGTGATCACTCCAAACTGTGTCTCTTGTTTATTTAAAGGAAGTTTTTATGACTTCAGCTGAAATGAGTTTTCAACGTGGTCGCCAGCGATACTGATACCTTGTTCTCCGAACTACTAAGCTAATAAGATCAAATATGGGCTACCACATCCACTCTCCTTTAAATAGAGAAAAAAAGGTTTATCGGTTCGACACAGAGTGTTAGTAATGTACAACGACCACGCGCAACAGTCCACTTTCCATTGAAGGCGATAAAAACATCCATTGACATGAATAAAGAAAACTCCGGTTGACTAATCACGTGGTCATTGTAGTGATGACGTGTCAAACAACGAAGACTTATAGTTCTGACACGAGCAAAATTAAATAAAATCTTTTTGAAGCGTGTTCATAAATCGTGAAACTACCTCCACGACAACGTGACTACTCCAAACTGTGTCTTCTTTGTTTATTTAAAAGGAGTTTTTAAGACTTCAGCTGAATCGGAGTTTTCAACGTGGTCACAAAGCGATATCGATACCCTGTTCTCCGAACTACTGGTTGAATAAGATCAAAATAAGGGCCACCACATCCACTCTCCTTAAATAGAGAGAAAAAGGTTTATCGGTCTGACACAGAGTGTTAGTAATGTACAACGCACTAATGCTAAACAGTCCATTTCAGCTGAAGTATAAAAACATCCACGACATGAATAAAGAAACTCATGGACTAATCACGGTTTCACGGATGACGTCAAACAAACGAAGACTTCTAAAAGTAGTTTGACACAACAAAATTAAATAAAATCTTGGAAGCGTGTTCATAAATCAGAAAACTACTCATGACGCGACAACGTGATCACCCAAACTGCGTTCTTTGTTTATATAAAAGGAAGTTTTTATGACTTCAGCTGAATCGAGTTTTCTAAACGTGGTCATGCAGCGATACTGATACCCTGCTCTCCGAACTACTAAGCTAATAAGATCAAATAAGGGCCACTACATCCACTCTCCTTTAAATAGAGAGAAAAAGGTTTATCGTGGTCTGACACAGAGTGTTAGTAATGTACAACGAACACGTTAAATGTCCATTTCCCAGCTGAAGGCGATAAAAACATCCATTGACATGAATAAAGAAACCTGCTTCGATTAATCACGTGGTCACGTGATGATGCGTGTCCGAACAAACGAAGACTTCAAAGTAGTTTGACAACAACAAAATTAAATAAAATCTTTGAAGCGTGTTCATGAATCGTAAAAACTACTCCACGCCAACGTGATCACCCAAACTGTGTCTCTCTTTGTTTATTTGGGGTATGAAGCGTTTATGACTTCAGCCAGAAATGGAGTTTTAACGTGGTCGCTAAAAGATACTGACACCCTTGTTCTCCGAACTACTGCTTTAATAAGATCAAATAAGGGCCACCACATCCACTCTCCTTTAAATAGAGAAAAAAAGCGTTTATCGGGTTCGACACAGAGAGTGTTAGTAATGTACAACGAACACATTAAACAGTCCATTTGCGCTGAAGGCGATAAAAACATCCATTGACATGAATAAAGAAACTCCAGCCCGATCTAATCACGTGGTCACGTGATGACGCGGTCAAACAAACGAAGACTTATAGTTTGACACGAACAAAATTAAATAAAAATTCCGAAGCGTGTTCATAAATCGTGAAACTACTCATACTTCATTAAACGTGATCACCCCAAACTGTATCTCTTTGTTTATTTAAAAGGGAGTTTTAAGACTTCAGCTGAATCGAGCTTTTCAACGTGGTCGCCAAAGATACTGATACCCTGGTTCTCCGAACTACTAAGCTAATAAAATCAAATAAGGGCTACCACATCCACTTCTTTAAATAGAGAGAAAAAAAGGCTTATCGGTCTGACACAGAGTGTTAGTAATGTACAACTAACACGTTAAACAGTCCATTTCCAGCTGAAGCGGCTTATAAAAACATCCTACGATTACGAATAAAGAAATTGCCGACTAATCACGTGGTCACGTGATGACGTGTCAAACAAAACCAAGACTTCTAAAAGTACGCTTGGACACGAACAAAATTATAAATCTTTACGTGTTCATGAATCGTAAACTACTTCCACGCCAACGGATCAACAAACTGTGTCTCTTTGTCGGCTTAAAAGGAAGTTTTGCGACTTCAGCTGAAAATGGAGTTTTCAACTGCAGAATGCTGTGCGATACTGATACCCCGTTCTCCGAACTACTAAGCGGTATCAAGATCAAATAAGGGCCATCACATCCACTCTCCTTTAAATAGAGAGAAAAGGTTTATCGGTCTGACACAGAGTGCTAGTAATGTACAACGACCACGCTAAACAGTCCATTTCAGCTGAAGGCGATAAAAAAACATCCATTGACATGAATAAAGAAATCTGTTTTCGATTCAACCAAATGGGTCACGGATGACGTCAAACAAACTAAGACTTCTAAAAGTAGTTTGGACACTAACAAAATTAAATAAAATCTTTGAAGCGTGTTCATAAATCGTGAAACTACTCCACGCACAACGTGATCACTCCAAACTGTGTCTCTTGTTTATTTAAAAGGACATTTTTATGACTTCAGCTGAAATGGCGTTTTCAACGTGGTCGCCAAAAGCGATACTGATACCCTGTTCTCGGAACTACTAAGCTTAATAAGATCAAATAATGGCTACTCACATCCACTCTCCTTTAAATGGAGAGAAAAAAGGTTTATCGGGTCTCGACACAGAGTGTCAGTAATGTACAACTTCACCAACAGTAAACAGTCCATTTCAGCTGAAGGCTTATAAAAACATCCATTGACATGAATAAAGAAACTCTGCTCGACTAATCACGTGGTCATGATGACGCGTGTCAAACAAACTAAGACTTCTATAAGTTGTTTAACACGCAACAAAATTAAATAAAATCTTGGAAGCGTGTTCATAAATCGTAAAACTACTCCACGCTCAACGTGATCACTCCAAACTGTGTCTCTTTGTTTATTTAAAAGGGAGTTTTTATGACTTCAGCTGAATCGAGTTTTCAACGTGGTCGCTGTGCGACACTGATACCCTGTTCTCCGAACTACTGCGAATAAGATCAAATAATGGCCACTACATCCACTCCTTTAAAATGGAGAGAAAAAAGGTTTATTGGTCTGACACAGAGTGTCAGTAATGTACAACGCACCACGGTAAACAGTCCATTTCCAGCTGAAGGCTTATAAAAACATCCATTGACATGAATAAAGAAACTCCGCTCGACTAATCACGCGGGTCACGTGGTTGATGACGTGTCAAACAAACTAAGACTTCTATGTTGTTTAACACGAAACAAAATTAAATAAAATCTGAAGCGTGTTCAAAAATCGCAAAACTACTCCACGCCAACGTGATCACTCCAAACTGTGTCTCTTTGTTTATTTAAAAGGAAGTTTTTATGACTTTAGCTGAAATTGAGTTTTCAACGTGGTCGCCAGCGATACTGATACCCTGTTCCTCCGAACTACTGCTTAATAAGATCAAATAATGGCTACTACATCCACTCTCCTTTAAATGGAGAGAAAAAGGTTTATCGGTCTGACACAGAGTGTCAGTAATGTACAACGATCACGCGTAAACAGTCCATTTTCAGCTGAAGGCTATAAAACATCCATTGACATGAATAAAGAAACTCCGTTCGACTAATCATGTGGTCACTACATGACGTGTCAAACAAACTAAGACTTCTATGTTGTTTGACACTTAACAAAATTAAATAAAATCTTTGAAGCGTGTTCATAAATCGTGAAAACTACCCACGCTCAACGTGATCACCCAAACTGTGTCTCTTTGTTTATTTAAAAGGACATTTTATGACTTCAGCTGAAATGGCGTTTTCAACGTAGTCGCCAAAGCGACACTGATACCCTGTTCTCCGAACTACTGCTTAATAAGATCAAATAAGGGCCACTACATCCACTCTCCTTTAAATGGAGAGAGAAAAGGTTTATCGGTCTGACACAGAGTGTTAGTAATTTACAACTAACACGTTAAACAGTCCATTTCAGCTGAAGGCGATAAAAAACATCCATTGATATGAATAAAGAAACCCGCTCGACTAATCACGTGGTCACGTGGATGACGGTCAAACAAACTAAGACTTCTATAAGTTAACACGAACAAAATTAAATAAAATCTTTGAAGCGTGTTCATAAATCGTAAACTACTCCACGCTCAACGTGATCACTCCAAACTGTGTCTCTTTGTTTATTTAAAAGGAAGTTTTTATGACTTCAGCTGAAATGGAGTTTTCAACGTGGTCACAGCAGCGACATTGATACCCTGTTCTCCTAACTACTAAGCTTAATGAAATCAAATAAGGGCCACTACATCCACTCTCCTTTTAAATGGAGAGAGAAAAGGTTTATTGGTCTGACACAGAGTGTTAGTAATGTACAACGACAACAGTAAACAGTCCATTTTCAGCTGAAGGCGATAAAAACATTTATTGACATGAATAAAGAAACTCCGCTCGACTAATCACGTGGTCACATTGATGACGTATCAAACAAAACTAAGACTTCTATGTTGTTTGACACGAACAAAATTAAATAAAATCTTTGAAGCGTGGTTCATAAATCGTAAAACTACTCCACGCTCAACGTGATCACTCCAAACTGTGTCTCTTTGTTTATTTAAAAGGACATTTTTATGACTTCAGTTGAAATGGCGTTTTCAACGTGGTCACTGCGATACTGATACCCTGTTCTCGAACTACTAAGCTTAATAAGATCAAATAATGGCCACTACATCCACTCTCCTTTAAATGGAGAGAGAAAAAGGTTTATCGGTCTGACACAGAGTGTCAGTAATGTACAACGACCACGGTAAACAGTCCATTTCCAGCTGAAGGCGATAAAACATCCATTGACATGAATAAAGAAACTCCGCTCGACTAATCACGTGAATCACGCTGATGACGCAGTCAAACAAACTAAGACTTCTATGTTGTTTAACACGAACAAAATTAAATAAAATCTTTGAAGCGTGTTCATAAATCGTGAAAACTACTCCACGCTTCAACGTGATCACTCCAAACTGTGTCTCTTGTTTATTTAAAAGGAGTTTTTATGACTTCAGCTGAAAATGGAGTTTTCAACGTGGTCGCCAGCGACATTGATACCCTGTTCTCCGAACTACTAAGCTTAATAAGATCAAATAATGGCCACTCACATCCACTCTCCTTTAAATGGAGAGAAAAAAGGTTTATTGGTCTGACACAGAGTGTCAGTAATGTACAACGACCACGGTAAACAGTCCATTTCCAGCTGAAGGCGATAAAACATCCATTGACATGAATAAAGAAACTCTCGACTCGACGTGGTCACGTGGTCACGCGATGACGTGTCAAACAAACTAAGACTTCATAAGTTGTTTAACACGAACAAAATTAAATAAAATCTTTGAAGCGTGTTCAAAAATCGTAAACTACTTCCACGCCAACGTGATCACTCCAAACTGTGTCTCTTTGTTTATTTAAAAGGAAGTTTTTATGACTTTAGCTGAAATTGAGTTTTCAACGTGGTCGTGTGCCAGCGATACTGATACCCTGTTCTCCTAACTACTAAGCCGAATAAGATCAAATAATGGCCACTACATCCACTCCTCCTTTAAAATGGAGAGAAAAAGAGGTTTATCGCCTGACACAGAGTGTCAGTAATGTACAACGACCGCGTAAACAGTCCATTTTCAGCTGAAGGCGATAAAAACATCCATTGACATGAATAAAGAAACCCGCTCGACTAATCATGTGGTCACGTGGTCACATGACGCAGTCAAACAAACTAAGACTTCTAAAAGTTGTTTGACACGCAACAAAATTAAATAAAATCTTTGAAGCGTGTTCATAAATCGTGAAACTACTCCACGCTCAACGTGATCACCCAAACTGTGCAAACCTTGTTTATTTAAAAGGACATTTTTTATGACTTCAGCTGAAATGGCGCTTTTTTACGTGGTCGCCAGGCGCGACACTGATACCCTGTTCTCCGAACTACTAAGCGAATAAGATCAAATAAGGGCCACTTACATCCACTCTCCTTTAAATGGAGAGAGAAAAGGTTTTATCGGTCTGACACAGAGTGTTAGTAATTTACAACGAACACGTTAAACAGTCCATTTCAGCTGAAGGCGATAAAAACATCCATTGACATGAATAAAGAAACTCCGTTGACTAATCACGTGGTCACAGTGATGACGCGGTCAAACAAACTAAGACTTCTATAAGTTGTTTAACACGAACAAAATTAAATAAAATCTTTGAAGCGCGGTTCATAAATCAGAAACTACTCCACGCCAACGTGATCACTCCAAACTGTGTCTCTTTGTTTATTTAAAAGGAAGTTTTTATGACTTCAGCTGAATCGAGTTTTCAACGTGGTCGCCAGCGACATTGATACCCTGTTCTCCGAACTACTAAGCGAATGAAATCAAATATAGGGCTACTACATCCACTCTCCTTTAAATGGAGAGAGAAAAGGTTTATTGGTCTGACACAGAGTGTTAGTAATGTACAACGACAACAGTAAACAGTCCATTTTCAGCTGAAGGCTATATAAAAACATTTATTGACATGAATAAAGAAACTCCGCCGACTAATCACGTGGTCATTTGATGACGTGTCAAACAAACTAAGACTTCTATGTTGTTTGACACGAACAAAATTAAATAAAATCTTGAAGCGTGTTCATAAATCGAAACTACTCCACGCTCAACGTGATCACTCCAAACTGTGTCTCTTTGTTTATTTAAAAGGACATTTTTATGACTTCAGCTGAAATGGCGTTTCAACGTGGAAGTCGCCAGCGATACTGATACCCTGTTCTCGGAACTACTAAGCGTAATAAGATCAAATAATGGCCACTACATCCACTCTCTTTAAATGGAGAGAAAAAGGTTTATCGGTCTGACACAGAGTGTCAGTAATGTACAACGACCACGCTAAATAGTCCATTTCCAGCTGAAGGCTTATAAAAACATCCATTGACATGAATAAAGAAACTCCGCTCGACTAATCACGTGTTCACGCTGATGACGGTCAAACAAACTAAGACTTCTATGTTGTTTGACACGCAACAAAATTAAATAAAATCTTTGAAGCGTGTTCATAAATCGTGAAAACTACTTCCACGCTCAACGTGATCACTCCAAACTGTGCCTCTTTGTTTATTTAAAAGGGAGTTTTTATGACTTCAGCTGAATCGAGTTTTCAACGTGGTCGCCAGCGACATTGATACCCTGTTCTCCGAACTACTAAGCTTAATAAGATCAAATAATGGCTACTCACATCCACTCTCCTTTAAATGGAGAGAAAAAAGGTTTATTGGTCTGACACAGAGTGTCAGTAATGTACAACGACCACGGGTAAACAGTCCATTTCCAGCTGAAGGCGATAAAAACATCCATTGACATGAATAAAGAAACTGTTCGACTAATCACGTGGTCACGTGATGACGGTCAAACAAACTAAGACTTCTATGTTGTTTAACACTTAACAAAATTAAATAAAATCTTTTGAAGCGTGTTCAAAAATCAGAAACTACCTCCACGCCAACGTGATCACCCAAACTGTGTCTCTTTGTTTATTTAAAAGGAAGTTTTGATGACTTTAGCTGAAATTGAGTTTTCAACGCGGTCGCTTAAAGCGATACTGATAATCCTGTTCTCCTAACTACTAAGCTAATAAGATCAAATAATGGCCACTACATCCACTCTCCTTTAAATGGAGAGAAAAAAAGGTTTATCGCCTGACACAGAGTGTCAGTAATGTACAACCACCACGTAAACAGTCCATTTTCAGCTGAAGGCGATAAAAACATCCATTGACATGAATAAAGAAACCTGCTCGACTAATCATGTGGTCATATGATGACGCGGTCAAACAAATCTAAGACTTCTATGTTGTTTGACACGAACAAAATTAAATAAAATCTTTAAAACGTGTTCATAAATCAGAAACTACTCCACGCTCAACGTGATCACTCCAAACTGTGTCTCTTTGTTTATTTAAAAGGACATTTTTATGACTTCAGCTGAAATGGCGTTTTCAACGTGGTCGCTGTGCGATACTGATACCCTGTTCTCCGAACTACTAAGCTTAATAAGATCAAAATAATGGCCACCACATCCACTCTCCTTTAAATGGAGAGAAAAAAGGTTTATCGGTCTGACACAGAGTGTCAGTAATGTACAAATTCGACCACGGTAAACAGTCCATTTCCAGCTGAAGGCGATAAAACATCCATTGACATGAATAAAGAAACCCCGTTGGGACTAATCACGTGGTCACGTGGTTTGCGTATGGATGACGCGTCAAACAAACTAAGACTTCTATGTTGTTTAACACTTAACAAAATTAAATAAAATCTTTGAAGCGTTGTTCATAAATCGAAACTACTCCACGCTTCAACTTGATCACCCAAACTGTGTCTCTTTGTTTATTTAAAAGGAAGTTTATGACTTCAGCTGAATCGAGTTTTCAACGTGGTCGCTGTGCGATACTGATACCCTGTTCTCCGAACTACTAAGCGAATGAAATCAAATAAGGGCCACTCACATCCACTTTTTAAATGGAGAGAGAAAAGGTTTATTGGTCTGACACAGAGTGTTAGTAATGTACAACGACAACTGTAAACAGTCCATTTTCAGCTGAAGGCGATAAAAACATTTATTGACATGAATAAAGAAACTGCTCGACTAATCACGTGGTCATTGATGACGTGTCAAACAAACTAAGACTTCTATGTTGTTTTGACACGAACAAAATTAAATAAAATCTTGAAGCGTGTTCATAAATCGAAACTACTCCACGCTTCAACCTAAACACTCCAAACTGTGTCTCTTGTTTATTTAAAAGGACGTTTTATGACTTTAGCTGAAATTGAGTTTTCAACGTGGTCGCCAAAAGCGATACTGATACCCTGTTCTCCGAACTACTAAGCTTAATAAGATCAAATAATGGCTACCACATCCACTCTCCTTAAATGGAGAGAAAAAGGTTTATCGCCTGACACAGAGTGTCAGTAATGTACAACGCACCACGCAAACAGTCCATTTCCAGCTGAAGGCGATAAAAACATCCATTGACATGAATAAAGAAACTCCGTTGACTAATCACGTGGTCACGCAGAAGACGTGTCAAACAAACTAAGACTTCTATGTTGTTTGACACGAACAAAATTAAATAAAATCTTTGAAGCGTGTTCATAAATCAGAAATCTATTTCCACGCTTAACGCAGATCACCCAAACTGTGTCTCTTTGTTTATTTAAAAGGACATTTTATGACTTCAGCTGAAATGGCGCTTTTCTAACGTGGTCGCTGTGCGATACTGATACCCTGTTCTCCGAACTACTAAGCCAATAAGATCAAATAAGGGCCACTACATCCACTCTCCTTTAAATGGAGAGAAAAAAGGTTTATCGGTCTGACACAGAGTGTTAGTAATTTACAACCCAACACGTTAAACAGTCCATTTCCAGCTGAAGGCGATAAAAACATCCATTGACATGAATAAAGAAACTCCGCTTCGACTAATCACGTGGTCACGTGATGACGCGTCAAACAAACTAAGACTTCTATGTTGTTTGACACTAACAAAATTAAATAAAATCTTTTGAAGCGTTGTTCATAAATCGTAAACTACTCCACGCCAACGCAGATCACCCAAACTGTGTCTCTTTGTTTATTTAAAAGGACATTTTATGACTTCAGCTGAAATGGCGTTTTCAACGTGGTCGCCAGCGATACTGATACCCCCTGTTCTCCGAACTACTAAGCTTAATAAGATCAAATAATGGCTAATACATCCACTCTCCTTTAAAATGGAGAGAAAAAAGGTTTATCGGTCTGACACAGAGGTCAGTTATGTACAACCACCACGGTAAACAGTCCATTTCAGCTGAAGGCGATAAAACATCCATTGACATGAATAAAGAAACTGCGCTCGACTAATCACGTGGTCACGTGGTCATGACGACGGTCAAACAAACTAAGACTTCTATGTTGTTTGACACGAACAAAATTAAATAAAATCTTTGAAGCGTGTTCATAAATCGTTCTGAAACTACTCCACGCCAACGTGATCACTCCAAACTGTGTCTCTTTGTTTATTTAAAAGGAAGTTTTTATGACTTCAGCTGAATCGAGTTTTCAACGTGGTCGCCAAAGCGATACTGATACCCTGTTCTCCGAACTACTGCTTAATGAAATCAAACAAGGGCCACTACATCCACTCTCCTTTAAATGGAGAGAGAAAAGGTTTATTGGTCTGACACAGAGTGTTAGTAATGTACAACGACAACAGTAAACAGTCCATTTTCAGCTGAAGGCGATAAAACATTTATTGACATGAATAAAGAAACTCCGTTCGACTAATCACGTGGTCACTGGAAGTGATGACGCAAGTCAAACAAACTAAGACTTCTATAAGTTGTTTGACACGAACAAAATTAAATAAAATCTTTGAAGCGTGTTCATAAATCGTAAAACTACTCCACGCTCAACGCGATCACTCCAAACTGTGTCTCTTTGTTTATTTAAAAGGACATTTTTATGACTTCAGCTGAAATGGCGTTTTCAACGTGGTCGCTAAAGTGATACTGATACCCTGTTCTCGAACTACTAAGCGAATAAGATCAAAATAATGGCCACTACATCCACTCTCCTTTTAAATGGAGAGGAAAAAGGTTTATCGCCTGACACAGAGTGTCAGTAATGTACAACGACTCACGGTAAACAGTCCATTTCCAGCTGAAGGCGATAAAACATCCATTGACATGAATAAAGAAACCCGTCGATTAATCACGTGGTCACGTGGTTCATGCTGATGACGGTCAAAACAAACTAAGACTTCTTATGTTGTTTAACACGAACAAAATTAAATAAAATCTTTGAAGCGCGTTCAAAATCGCAAAACTACTCCACGCTCAACGTGACTACTCCAAACTGTGTCTCTTTGTTTATTTAAAAGGAAGTTTTTATGACTTTAGCTGAAATTGAGTTTTCAACGTGGTCACAGCGACATTGATACCCTGTTCTCCTAACTACTAAGCTAATAAGATCAAATAATGGCTACTACATCCACTCTCCTTTAAATGGAGAGAAAAAAAGGTTTATCGTCTGACACAGAGTGTCAGTAATGTACAACCACCATGTAAACAGTCCATTTTCAGCTGAAGGCGATAAAAACATCCATTGACATGAATAAAGAAACTCTGCTCGACTAATCACGTGGTCACGCGATGACGTGTCAAACAAACTAAGACTTCTATGGGTTGTTTGACACGAACAAAATTAAATAAAATCTTTGAAGCGTGTTCATAAATCGTGAAACTACTCCACGCTTTAACGTGATCACTCCAAACTGTGTCTCTTTGTTTATTTAAAAGGACATTTTTATGACTTCAGCTGAAATGGCGTTTTCAACGTGGTCGCAAAGCGATATTGATACCCTCCTGTTCTCCGAACTACTAAGCTGAATAAGATCAAATAATGGCTAATACATCCACTCTCCTTTAAATGGAGAGAAAAAGGTTTATCGGTCTGACACAGAGTGTCAGTTATGTACAACGCACCACGGTAAATAGTCCATTTCAGCTGAAGGCGATATAAAACATCCATTGACATGAATAAAGAAACTGCGCTTTCGACTAATCACGTGGTCACGTGATGATGACGTGTCAAACAAACTAAGACTTCTATGTTGTTTGACACGAACAAAATTAAATAAAATCTTTGGAAGCGTGTTCATAAATCGTAAAACTACCTATCCACGCCAACGTGATCACTCCAAACTGTGTCTCTTTGTTTATTTAAAAGGAAGTTTTTATGACTTCAGCTGAATCGGAGTTTTCAACGTGGTCGCCAGCGATACTGATACCCTGTTCCTCCTAACTACTAAGCGAATGAAATCAAATAAGGGCTACTACATCCACTCTCCTTTAAATGGAGAGAGAAAAGGTTTATTGGTCTGACACAGAGTGTTAGTGGTAATGTACAACGACTAACAGTAAACAGTCCATTTTCAGCTGAAGGCGATAAAAAACATTTATTGACATGAATAAAGAAATCTCCGCTCGACTAATCACGTGGTCACTTGATGACGTGTCAAACAAACTAAGACTTCTATGTTGTTTGACACTAACAAAATTAAATAAAATCTTTGAAGCGCGTTCATAAATCGAAAACTACTCCACGCCAACGTGATCACTCCAAACTGTGTCTCTTTGTTTATTTAAAAGGACATTTTTATGACTTCAGCTGAAATGGCGTTTTCAACGTGGTCGCAAAGCGATACTGATACCCTGTTCTCCGAACTACTAAGCCTAATAAGATCAAATAATGGCTACTCACATCCACTCTCCTTTAAATGGAGAGAAAAAAAGGTTTATCGCCTGACACAGAGTGTCAGTAATGTACAACGACCACGGTAAACAGTCCATTTCAGCTGAAGGCTTATAAAACATCCATTGACATGAATAAAGAAACTCCGCTCGACTAATCACGTGGTCACGCGGTCACGGATGACGTGTCAAACAAACTAAGACTTCTATGTTGTTTAACACGAACAAAATTAAATAAAATCTTTGAAGCGTGTTCAAAAATCAGAAACTACTCCACGCTTCAACGTGATCACCCAAACTGTGTCTCTTGTTTATTTAAAAGGAAGTTTTTATGACTTTAGCTGAAATTGAGTTTTCAACGTGGTCGCCAAAAAGCGATACTGATACCCTGTTCTCCGAACTACTAAGCTTAATAAGATCAAATAATGGCCACTACATCCACTCTCCTTTAAATGGAGAGAAAAAAGGTTTATCGCCTGACACAGAGTGTCAGTAATGTACAAACGACCACGTGTAAACAGTCCATTTTCAGCTGAAGGCGATAAAAACATCCATTGACATGAATAAAGAAACCCCGCTCGACTAATCACGTGGCGGTCACGCGATGACGTGTCAAACAAACTAAGACTTCTAAAAGTTGTTTGACACGAACAAAATTAAATAAAATCTTTGAAGCGTGTTCATAAATCAGAAAACCACCTCCACGCCAACGTGATCACTCCAAACTGTGTCTCTTTGTTTATTTAAAAGGACATTTTTATGACTTCAGCTGAAATGGCGTTTTCAACGTATCGCTGCCAGCGACATTGATACCCTGTTCTCCGAACTACTAAGCTTAATAAGATCAAATAAGGGCTACTCACATCCACTTCCTTTAAAATGGAGAGAGAAAAGGTTTATCGGTCTGACACAGAGTGTTAGTAATTTACAACGACAACACGTTAAACAGTCCATTTCCAGCTGAAGGCGATAAAAACATCCATTGACATGAATAAAGAAACTCCGTTCGACTAATCACGTGGTCACAGTTGATGACGCGGTCAAACAAACTAAGACTTCTATAAGTTGTTTGACACGCAACAAAATTAAATAAAATCTTTGAAGCGTGTTCATAAATCGTGAAAACTACTCCACGCCAACGCGATCACTCCAAACTGTGTCTCTTGTTTATTTAAAAGGACATTTTTATGACTTCAGCTGAAATGGCGTTTTCAACGTGGTCGCTGTGCAATACTGATACCCTGTTCTCCGAACTACTAAGCTTAATAAGATCAAATAATGGCTAATACATCCACTCTCCTTTAAATGGAGAGAAAAAAAGGTTTATCGGTCTGACACAGAGTGTCAGTTATGTACAACCACCACGTAAACAGTCCATTTCCAGCTGAAGGCGATAAAACATCCATTGACATGAATAAAGAAACTCCGTTTCGACTAATCACGTGGTCACGTGATGACGCGTCAAACAAACTAAGACTTCTGGTGTTGTTTGACACGAACAAAATTAAATAAAATCTTGAAGCGCGTTCATAAATCGTAAACTACTCCACGCCAACGTGATCACCCAAACTGTGTCTCTTTGTTTATTTAAAAGGAAGTTTTATGACTTCAGCTGAATCGAGTTTTCAACGTGGTCGCCAGCGATACTGATACCCTGTTCTCCGAACTACTAAGCGAAATGAAATCAAATAAGGGCTATCACATCCACTCTCCTTTAAATGGAGAGAAAAAAGGTTTATTGGTCTGACACAGAGTGTTAGTAATGTACAACGACAACAGTAAACAGTCCATTTTCAGCTGAAGGCGATAAAAACATTTATTGACATGAATAAAGAAACTCCGCTCGACTAATCACGTGGTCACTTGATGACGTGTCAAACAAACTAAGACTTCTATGTTGTTTGACACGAACAAAATTAAATAAAAATCTTTGAAGCGCGTTCATAAATCAGAAACTACTCCACGCCAACGTGATCACTCCAAACTGTGTCTCTTTGTTTATTTAAAAGGACATTTTTATGACTTCAGCTGAAATGGCGTTTTCAACGTGGTCGCTGTGCGACATTGATACCCTGTTCTCCTAACTACTAAGCTTAATAAGATCAAATAATGGCCACTACATCCACTCTCCTTTAAAATGGAGAGAAAAAAGGTTTATCGCCTGACACAGAGTGTCAGTAATGTACAACCACCACGGTAAACAGTCCATTTCCAGCTGAAGGCGATAAAAACATCCATTGACATGAATAAAGAAACCCGCTCGACTAATCACGGGTCACGTGGTCACGTGATGACGTGGTCAAACAAACTAAGACTTCTATGTTGTTTAACACGCAACAAAATTAAATAAAATCTTGAAGCGCGTTCAAAATCGTGAAACTACTCCACGCCAACGTGATCACTCCAAACTGTGTCTCTTTGTTTATTTAAAAGGAAGTTTTTATGACTTTAGCTGAAATTGAGTTTTCAACGTGGTCGCAGCGATACTGATACCCTGTTCTCCTAACTACTAAGTTTAATAAGATCAAATAATGGCTTACTCACATCCACTCTCCTTTAAATGGAGAGAAAAAAGGTTTATCGCCTGACACAGAGTGTCAGCAATGTACAACGACCAGCGTAAACAGTCCATTTTCAGCTGAAGGCGATAAAAACATCCATTAACATGAATAAAGAAACCTCCGCTCGACTAATCACGTGGTCACGCTGGATGACGTGTCAAACAAACTAAGACTTCTAAAAAAGTTGTTTGACACTGAACAAAATTAAATAAAATCTTTGAAGCGTGTTCATAAATCGTAAACTACCTTACGCTCAACGTGATCACTCCAAACTGTGTCTCTTTGTTTATTTAAAAGGACATTTTTATGACTTCAGCTGAAATGGCTTTTCAACGTAATAGTCGCCAAAGCGACATCGATACCCTGTTCTCCTAACTACTGCTTAATAAGATCAAATAAGGGCTACTACATCCACTTCCTTTAAATGGAGAGAGAAAAGGTTTATCGGTCTGACACAGAGAGTGTTAGTAATTTACAACGCAACACGTTAAACAGTCCATTTCCAGCTGAAGGCGATAAAAACATCCATTGACATGAATAAAGAAACTCGTCGACTAATCACGTGGTCACGTGATGACGTGTCAAACAAACTAAGACTTCTATGTTGTTTGACACTAACAAAATTAAATAAAATCTTGAAGCGTGTTCATAAATCGAAACTACCCACGCTCAACGTGATCACCCAAACTGTGTCTCTTTGTTTATTTAAAAGGACATTTTATGACTTCAGCTGAAATGGCGCTTTCAACGTGGTCGCTAAAAGCGACATTGATACCCTGTTCTCCGAACTACTAAGCTAATAAGATCAAATAATGGCTAATACATCCACTTCTCTTTAAATGGAGAGAGAAAAAGGTTTATCGGTTCGACACAGAGTGTCAGTTATGTACAAATCCACCACGTAAACAGTCCATTTCCAGCTGAAGGCGATAAAAACATCCATTGACATGAATAAAGAAACTCTGCTCGACTAATCACGTGGTCACGTGATGACGGTCAAACAAATCTAAGACTTCTATGTTGTTTGACACTTCAACAAAATTAAATAAAATCTTTGAAGCGTGTTCATAAATCGTAGAAACTACTCCACGCTCAACGTGATCACTCCAAACTGTGTCTCTTTGTTTATTTAAAAGGAAGTTTTTATGACTTCAGCTGAATCGAGTTTTCAACGTGGTCGCCAGCGAGCATTGATACCCTGTTCTCCGAACTACTAAGCTAATGAAATCAAATAAGGGCTACTCACATCCACTCTCCTTTAAATGGAGAGAGAAAAGGTTTATTGGTCTGACACAGAGTGTTAGTAATGTACAACCACAACAGTAAACAGTCCATTTTCAGCTGAAGGCGATAAAAACATTTATTGACATGAATAAAGAAACCTGTTCGACTAATCACGTGGTCATTTGATGACGGTCAAACAAACTAAGACTTCTATAAGTTGTTTGACACGAACAAAATTAAATAAAATCTTGAAGCGTGTTCATAAATCGTAAAACTACTTCCACGCTCAACGTGATCACTCCAAACTGTGTCTCTTTGTTTATTTAAAAGGACATTTTATGACTTCAGCTGAAATGGCGTTTTCAACGTGGTCGCTGTGCGACATTGATACCCTGTTCTCCGAACTACTGCGAATAAGATCAAATAATGGCCACTTACATCCACTCTCCTTTAAATGGAGAGAAAAAAAGGTTTATCGCCTGACACAGAGTGTCAGTAATGTACAACGACCACGGTAAACAGTCCATTTCCAGCTGAAGGCGATAAAAACATCCATTGACATGAATAAAGAAACTCCGCTCGACTAATCACGGGTCACGTGGTCACGTGATGACGTGTCAAACAAACTAAGACTTCTATGTTGTTTAACACGAACAAAATTAAATAAAATCTTTGAAGCGTGTTCAAAATCGTGAAACTACTCCACGCCAACGTGATCACTCCAAACTGTGTCTCTTGTTTATTTAAAAGGAAGTTTTTATGACTTTAGCTGAAATTGAGTTTTCAACGTGGTCGCTGTGCGATACTGATACCCTGTTCTCCGAACTACTAAGCTTAATAAGATCAAATAATGGCTACTACATCCACTCTCCTTTAAAATGGAGAGAAAAAAAGGTTTATCGCCTGACACAGAGTGTCAGTAATGTACAACGACCACGTAAAACAGTCCATTTTCAGCTGAAGGCGATAAAAACATCCATTGACATGAATAAAGAAACTCCGCTCGACTAATCACGTGGTCACGCTGATGACGTGTCAAACAAACTAAGACTTCTAAAAGTTGTTTGACACGCAACAAAATTAAATAAAAATCTTTGAAGCGTGTTCATAAATCGTGAAACTACTCCACGCTCAACGTGATCACTCCAAACTGTGTCTCTTTGTTTATTTAAAAGGACATTTTTATGACTTCAGCTGAAATGGCGCTTAACGTGGTCGCCAGCGACATTGATACCCTGTTCTCCTAACTACTAAGCCGTAATAAGATCAAATATACCACTACATCCACTCTCCTTTAAATGGAGAGAGAAAAGGTTTATCGGTCTGACACAGAGTGTTAGTAATTTACAACGAACACGTTAAACAGTCCATTTCAGCTGAAGGCGATAAAAACATCCATTGACATGAATAAAGAAACTCCGTCGACTAATCACGTGGTCATTGATGACGTGTCAAACAAACTAAGACTTCTATAAGTTGTTTGACACGAACAAAATTAAATAAAATCTTGAAGCGTGTTCATAAATCGTAAAACTACTCCACGCTCAACCTAAACACTCCAAACTGTGTCTCTTTGTTTATTTAAAAGGAAGTTTTTATGACTTTAGCTGAAATTGAGTTTTCAACGTGGTCGCTGTGCGATACTGATACCCTGTTCTCCGAACTACTGCTTCGTAATAAGATCAAATAATGGCTACTCACATCCACTCTCCTTTAAATGGAGAGAAAAAAAGGTTTATCGCTCTGACACAGAGTGTCAGTAATGTACAAACGACCACGGTAAACAGTCCATTTCCAGCTGAAGGCGATAAAAACATCCATTGACATGAATAAAGAAACTCTGCTTCGACTAATCACGTGGTCACGTGAAGACGCGGTCAAACAAACTAAGACTTCTATAAGTTGTTTGACACTAACAAAATTAAATAAAATCTTTGAAGCGTGTTCATAAATCAGAAACTACTCCACGCTTCAACGCGATCACTCCAAACTGTGTCTCTTTGTTTATTTAAAAGGACATTTTTATGACTTCAGCTGAAATGGCGTTTTCAACGTGGTCGCCAGCGATACTGATACCCTGTTCTCCGAACTACTAAGCTTAATAAGATCAAATAATGGCCACTACATCCACTCTCCTTTAAATGGAGAGAAAAAAGGTTTATCGGTCTGACACAGAGTGTCAGTTATGTACAACGACCACGGTAAACAGTCCATTTCCAGCTGAAGGCGATAAAACATCCATTGACATGAATAAAGAAACTCTGCTTCGACTAATCACGTGGTCACGTGATGACGTGTCAAACAAACTAAGACTTCTATGTTGTTTAACACGTAACAAAATTAAATAAAATCTTGAAGCGTGTTCATAAATCGTAAAAACTTACTCCACGCTTCAACCTAAACACTCCAAACTGTGTCTCTTTGTTTATTTAAAAGGAAGTTTTTATGACTTTAGCTGAAATTGAGTTTTCAACGTGGTCGCAGCGATACTGATACCCTGTTCTCCAACTACTAAGCTTAATAAGATCAAATAATGGCCACTACATCCACTCTCCTTTAAATGGAGAGAAAAAAAGGTTTATCGCCTGACACAGAGTGTCAGTAATGTACAACCCACCACGGTAAACAGTCCATTTCCAGCTGAAGGCGATAAAAACATCCATTGACATGAATAAAGAAACTCCGTTCGACTAATCACGTGGTCACACAGAAGACGGTCAAACAAACTAAGACTTCTATGTTGTTTGACACGAACAAAATTAAATAAAATCTTTGAAGCGTGTTCATAAACGTGGTCACGCTCTCGAACTACAACGTGATCACTCCAAACTGTGTCTCTTTGTTTATTTAAAAGGACATTTTTATGACTTCAGCTGAAATGGCGGCTGCTTTTCAACGTGGTCGCCAAAGCGATACTGATACCCTTGTTCTCCGAACTACTAAGCTTAATAAGATCAAATAATGGCTAATTTCACATCCACTCTCCTTTAAAATGGAGAGAGAAAAAAAGGTTTATCGGTTCGACACAGAGTGTTAGTAATGTACAACCACCACGGTAAACAGTCCATTTCCAGCTGAAGGCGATAAAAACATCCATTGACATGAATAAAGAAACCCGCTCGATCTAATCACGTGGTCACGTGGTCACGGATGACGTGTCAAACAAACTAAGACTTCTATAAATTGTTTAACACGAACAAAATTAAATAAAATCTTTTGAAGCGTGTTCATAAATCGTGAAATCACTCCCACGCCAACGTGATCACTCCAAACTGTGTCTCTTTGTTTATTTAAAAGGACATTTTTATGACTTCAGCTGAAATGGCGTTTTCAACGTGGTCACTGTGCGACATTGATACCCTGTTCTCCGAACTACTAAGCTTAATAAGATCAAATAATGGCCACTACATCCACTCTCCTTAAAATGGAGAGAAAAAGGTTTATCGGTTCTGACACAGAGTGTCAGTAATGTACAAACGACCACGTAAACAGTCCATTTCCAGCTGAAGGCGATATAAAACATCCATTGACATGAATAAAGAAACTCCGCTCGACTAATCACGTGGTCACATGTGCGATGACGTGTCAAACAAACTAAGACTTCTAAAAGTTGTTTGACACGAACAAAATTAAATAAAATCTTTGAAGCGTGTTCATAAATCGTAAAACTACTCCACGCCAACGTGATCACTCCAAACTGTGTCTCTTTTGTTTATTTAAAAGGACATTTTTATGACTTCAGCTGAAATGGCGTTTTCAACGTGGTCGCCAAAGCGACATTGATACCCTGTTCTCCTAACTACTAAGCTTTAATAAGATCAAATAAGGGCCACTACATCCACTCTCCTTTAAATGGAGAGAGAAAAGGTTTATCGGTCTGACACAGAGTGTTAGTAATTTACAACGAACACGTTAAACAGTCCATTTCCAGCTGAAGGCGATAAAAACATCCATTGACATGAATAAAGAAACTCCGCTCGACTAATCACGTGGTCACGCTGATGACGTGTCAAACAAACTAAGACTTCTATAAGTTGTTTGACACTTAACAAAATTAAATAAAATCTTTGAAGCGTGTTCATAAATCGTGAAACTACTCCACGCCAACGTGATCACTCCAAACTGTGTCTCTTTGTTTATTTAAAAGGAAGTTTTTATGACTTTAGCTGAAATGGAGTTTTCAACGTGGTCGCCAGCGATACTGATACCCTGTTCTCCGAACTACTGCTTAATAAGATCAAATAATGGCTACTACATCCACTCTCCTTTAAATGGAGAGAAAAAAAGGTTTATCGGTCTGACACAGAGTGTCAGTTATGTACAACGACCACGGTAAACAGTCCATTTCCAGCTGAAGGCGATAAAAACATCCATTGACATGAATAAAGAAACCTGCTCGACTAATCACGTGGTCACGCGGTTACGTGATGACGTTTCAAACAAAACTAAGACTTCTATGTTGTTTGACACGAACAAAATTAAATAAAATCTTTGAAGCGTGTTCATAAATCGTGAAACTACTCCACGCTTCAACCTAAACACTCCAAACTTGGTCTCTTTGTTTATTTAAAAGGACATTTTTATGACTTCAGCTGAAATGGCGTTTTCAACGTGGTCGCTTAAAGCGACATTGATACCCTGTTCTCCGAACTACTGCTTAATAAGATCAAATAATGGCCACTACATCCACTCTCCTTTAAATGGAG
Organism: Puntigrus tetrazona; assembly: GCF_018831695.1. Lineage (NCBI taxonomy): Eukaryota > Metazoa > Chordata > Actinopteri > Cypriniformes > Cyprinidae > Puntigrus > Puntigrus tetrazona. The sequence goes on from NC_056713.1 coordinate 3,669,020, forward strand.
AGAAAAAAGGTTTATCGGTCTGACACAGAGTGTCAGTTATGTACAACGACCACGTTAAACAGTCCATTTCCAGCTGAAGGCGATAAAAACATCCATTGACATGAATAAAGAAACTCCGCTCGACTAATCACGTGGTCACGTGGTTACGCGATGACGTTTCAAACAAACTAAGACTTCTATAAGTTGTTTGACACGAACAAAATTAAATAAAATCTTGAAGCGTGTTCATAAATCGTAAAACTACTCCACGCTCAACCTAAACACTCCAAACTGTGTCTCTTTGTTTATTTAAAAGGAAGTTTTTATGACTTTAGCTGAAATTGAGTTTTCAACGTGGTCGCTGTGCGACACTGATACCCTGTTCTCCGAACTACTAAGCTTAATAAGATCAAATAATGGCTACTACATCCACTCTCCTTAAATGGAGAGAAAAAAGGTTTATCGCCTGACACAGAGTGTCAGTAATGTACAACGACCACGGTAAACAGTCCATTTCAGCTGAAGGCTTATAAAAACATCCATTGACATGAATAAAGAAACCTCCGCTCGACTAATCACGTGGTCACGTGAAGACGTGTCAAACAAACTAAGACTTCTATAGTTGTTTGACACGAACAAAATTAAATAAAATCTTTGAAGCGTGTTCAGTGAAACACTCCACGCCAACGTGATCACTCCAAACTGTGTCTCTTTGTTTATTTAAAAGGACATTTTTATGACTTCAGCTGAAATGGAGTTTTCAACGTGGTCGCCAGCGATACTGATACCCTGTTCTCCGAACTACTGCTTAATAAGATCAAATAATGGCTACTACATCCACTCTCCTTTAAATGGAGAGAAAAAAGGTTTATCGGTCTGACACAGAGTGTCAGTAATGTACAACGACCACGGTAAACAGTCCATTTCCAGCTGAAGGCGATAAAACATCCATTGACATGAATAAAGAAACTCGCTTCGACTAATCACGCAACGCGCGATGACGGTCAAACAAACTAAGACTTCTAAAAGTTGTTTGACACGAACAAAATTAAATAAAATCTTTGAAGCGCGTGTTCATAAATCAGAAACTACTTCCACGCCAACGTGATCACTCCAAACTGTGTCTCTTTGTTTATTTAAAAGGACATTTTTATGACTTCAGCTGAAATGGCGTTTTCAACGTGGTCGCTAAAAGCGATACTGATACCCTGTTCTCCAACTACTAAGCTTAATAAGATCAAATAAGGGCCACTACATCCACTCTCCTTTAAATGGAGAGAGAAAAGGTTTATCGGTCTGACACAGAGTGTTAGTAATTTACAACGAACACGTTAAACAGTCCATTTCCAGCTGAAGGCGATAAAAACATCCATTGACATGAATAAAGAAACTCCGCTCGACTAATCACGTGGTCACATACGATGACGCGTCAAACAAACTAAGACTTCTATAAGTTGTTTGACACGAACAAAATTAAATAAAATCTTTGAAGCGTGTTCATAAATCGTAAAACTACTCCACGCCAACGTGATCACTCCAAACTGTGTCTCTTTGTTTATTTAAAAGGAAGTTTTTATGACTTTAGCTGAAATGGAGTTTTCAACGTGGTCGCCAAAGCGATACTGATACCCTGTTCTCCGAACTACTGCTTAATAAGATCAAATAATGGCCACTACATCCACTCTCCTTTAAATGGAGAGAAAAAAAGGTTTATCGGTCTGACACAGAGTGTTAGTAATGTACAACGACCACGGTAAACAGTCCATTTCAGCTGAAGGCGATAAAAACATCCATTGACATGAATAAAGAAACTCCGCTCGACTAATCACGTGGTCACGTGGTCACGTGATGACGGTCAAACAAACTAAGACTTCTATAAATTGTTTAACACGAAACAAAATTAAATAAAATCTTTGAAGCGCGTTCATAAATCGTGAAACTACTCCACGCTCAACGTGATCACTCCAAACTGTGTCTCTTTGTTTATTTAAAAGGACATTTTTATGACTTCAGCTGAAATGGCGCTTTTCAACGTGGTCGCCAGCGACATTGATACCCCCTGTTCTCCGAACTACTAAGCTTAATAAGATCAAATAAGGGCCACTCACATCCACTCTCCTTTAAATGGAGAGAGAAAAGGTTTATCGGTCTGACACAGAGTGTTAGTAATTTACAACGACAACACGTTAAACAGTCCATTTCCAGCTGAAGGCGATAAAAACATCCATTGACATGAATAAAGAAACTCCGCTCGACTAATCACGTGGTCACAGCGATGACGCGTCAAACAAACTAAGACTTCTATAAGTTGTTTGACACGAACAAAATTAAATAAAATCTTTGAAGCGTGTTCATAAATCGTAAAACTACTCCACGCTTCAACGTGATCACTCCAAACTGTGTCTCTTTGTTTATTTAAAAGGAAGTTTTTATGACTTTAGCTGAAATGGAGTTTTCAACGTGGTCGCCAAAGCGATACATGATACCCTGTTCTCCGAACTACTAAGCTTAATAAGATCAAATAATGGCTACTACATCCACTCTCCTTTAAATGGAGAGAAAAAAGGTTTATCGGTCTGACACAGAGTGTCAGTTATGTACAACGACCACGTAAACAGTCCATTTCCAGCTGAAGGCGATAAAAACATCCATTGACATGAATAAAGAAACTCCGCTCGACTAATCACGTGGTCACGTGGAAAACATGGATGACGCTTCAAACAAACTAAGACTTCATATGTTGTTTGACACGAACAAAATTAAATAAAATCTTGAAGCGTGTTCATAAATCGTGAAACTACTCCACGCCAACCTAAACACTCCAAACTTGGTCTCTTTGTTTATTTAAAAGGACATTTTTATGACTTCAGCTGAAATGGCGTTTTCAACGTGGTCGCCAAAGCGATATTGATACCCTGTTCTCCTAACTACTAAGCGAATAAGATCAAATAATGGCTACTACATCCACTCTCCTTTAAATGGAGAGAAAAAAAGGTTTATCGGTCTGACACAGAGTGTCAGTAATGTACAACGACCACGGTAAACAGTCCATTTCCAGCTGAAGGCGATAAAAACATCCATTGACATGAATAAAGAAACTCCGCTTCGACTAATCACGTGGTCACGCGATGACGTGTCAAACAAACTAAGACTTCTAAAAGTTGTTTGACACTTTAACAAAATTAAATAAAATCTTTGAAGCGTGTTCATAAATCGTGAAACTACTCCACGCCAACGTGATCACCCAAACTGTGTCTCTTTGTTTATTTAAAAGGGAGTTTTTATGACTTCAGCTGAATCGAGTTTTCAACGTGGTCGCTGTGCGATACTGATACCCTGTTCTCCGAACTACTAAGCGAATGAAATCAAATAAGGGCTACTACATCCACTCTCCTTTAAATGGAGAGAGAAAAGGTTTATTGGTCTGACACAGAGTGTTAGTAATGTTACAACGACAACAGTAAACAGTCCATTTTCAGCTGAAGGCGATAAAAACATCCATTGACATGAATAAAGAAACTCTGCTCGACTAATCACGTGGTCACGTGATGACGCAATCAAACAAACTAAGACTTCTATGTTGTTTGACACGAACAAAATTAAATAAAATCTTTAAGCGTGTTCATAAATCGAAACTACTCCACGCTCAACGTGATCACTCCAAACTGTGTCTCTTTGTTTATTTAAAAGGAAGTTTTTATGACTTCAGCTGAATCGAGTTTTCAACGTGGTCGCAAAGCGATACTGATACCCTGTTCTCCGAACTACTAAGCTGAATGAAATCAAATAAGGGCTACTACATCCACTCTCCTTTAAATGGAGAGAGAAAAGGTTTATCGGTCTGACACAGAGTGTTAGTAATTTACAATGAAAACGTTAAACAGTCCATTTCCAGCTGAAGGCGATAAAAACATCCATTGACATGAATAAAGAAACTGCTCGACTAATCACGTGGTCACGCGTGATGACGGTCAAACAAACTAAGACTTCTATAAGTTGTTTGACACGAACAAAATTAAATAAAATCTTTGAAGCGTGTTCATAAATCGAAAACTACTCCACGCTTCAACGTGATCACTCCAAACTGTGTCTCTTTGTTTATTTAAAAGGAAGTTTTTATGACTTCAGCTGAATCGAGTTTTCAACGTGGTCGCCAAAGCGATACTGATACCCTGTTCTCCGAACTACTAAGCGAATAAGATCAAATAATGGCCACTCACATCCACTCTCCTTTAAAATGGAGAGAAAAAAGGTTTATTGGTCTGACACAGAGTGTTAGTAATGTACAACGACCACGGTAAACAGTCCATTTCCAGCTGAAGGCGATAAAAACATCCATTGACATGAATAAAGAAACTGCTTCGACTAATCACGTGGTCATTGTGGTCACGTGTCAAACAAACTAAGACTTCTATGTTGTTTAACACGAACAAAATTAAATAAAATCTTTGAAGCGTGTTCATAAATCGTAAAACTACTCCACGCCAACGTGATCACTCCAAACTGTGTCTCTTTGTTTATTTAAAAGGAAGTTTTTATGACTTTAGCTGAAATTGAGTTTTCAACGTGGTCGCCAGCGATACTGATACCCTGTTCTCCTAACTACTGCTTAATAAGATCAAATAATGGCTACTACATCCACTCTCCTTTAAATGGAGAGAAAAAAGGTTTATCGCCTGACACAGAGTGTCAGTAATGTACAACGACCGCGTAAACAGTCCATTTCCAGCTGAAGGCGATAAAAACATCCATTGACATGAATAAAGAAACTCCGCTCGACTAATCACGTGGTCACGCGATGACGTGTCAAACAAACTAAGACTTCTAAAAGTTGTTTGACACGAACAAAATTAAATAAAATCTTTGAAGCGTGTTCATAAATCGTAAAACTACTCCACGCCAACGTGATCACCCAAACTGTGTCTCTTTGTTTATTTAAAAGGACATTTTTATGACTTCAGCTGAAATGGCGTTTTCAACGTGGTCGCTGTGCGATACTGATACCCTGTTCTCCGAACTACTAAGTTTAATAAGATCAAATAAGGGCCACCACATCCACTCTCCTTTAAATGGAGAGAGAAAAGGTTTATCGGTCTGACACAGAGTGTTAGTAATTTACAACGAACACGTTAAACAGTCCATTTCCAGCTGAAGGCGATAAAAAACATCCATTGACATGAATAAAGAAACTCCGCTCGACTAATCACGTGGTCACGCGATGACGGTCAAACAAACTAAGACTTCTATAAGTTGTTTGACACGAACAAAATTAAATAAAATCTTTGAAGCGTGTTCATAAATCGTGAAACTACTCCACGCCAACGTGATCACTCCAAACTGTGTCTCTTTGTTTATTTAAAAGGAGTTTTTATGACTTCAGCTGAATCGAGTTTTCAACGTGTCGCCAAAAGCGATACTGATACCCTGTTCTCCGAACTACTAAGCTTAATAAGATCAAATAATGGCCACTACATCCACTCCTTTAAAATGGAGAGAAAAAAGGTTTATCGGTCTGACACAGAGTGTCAGTAATGTACAACGACCACGGTAAACAGTCCATTTCCAGCTGAAGGCGATAAAAACATCCATTGACATGAATAAAGAAACTCCGTTCGACTAATCACGTGGTCACGTGGATGACGTGTCAAACAAACTAAGACTTCTATGTTGTTTGACACGAACAAAATTAAATAAAATCTTTGAAGCGTGTTCATAAATCGTAAAACTACTCCACGCTCAACGTGATCACTCCAAACTGTGTCTCTTTGTTTATTTAAAAGGAAGTTTTATGACTTCAGCTGAATCGAGTTTTCAACGTGGTCGCTGTGCGATACTGATACCCTGTTCTCCGAACTACTAAGCTTAATGAAATCAAATAAGGGCTACTACATCCACTCTCCTTTAAATGGAGAGAAAAAGGTTTATTGGTCTGACACAGAGTGTTAGTAATGTACAACGACAACAGTAAACAGTCCATTTTCAGCTGAAGGCGATAAAAACATTTATTGACATGAATAAAGAAACTCCGTCGACTAATCACGTGGTCACGTGATGACGCGGTCAAACAAACTAAGACTTCTATAAGTTGTTTGACACGAACAAAATTAAATAAAATCTTTGAAGCGTGTTCATAAATCGTAAAACTACTCCACGCCAACGTGATCACTCCAAACTGTGTCTCTTTGTTTATTTAAAAGGACATTTTTATGACTTCAGCTGAAATGGCGTTTTCAACGTGGTCGCTGCGACATTGATACCCTGTTCTCCTAACTACTAAGCCTAATAAGATCAAATAATGGCCACTACATCCACTCTCCTTTAAATGGAGAGAAAAAAGGTTTATCGGTCTGACACAGAGTGTCAGTAATGTACAACGACCACGGTAAACAGTCCATTTCCAGCTGAAGGCGATAAAAACATCCATTGACATGAATAAAGAAACTCCGCTCGACTAATCACGTGGTCACGCGATGACGTGTCAAACAAACTAAGACTTCTAAAAGTTGTTTGACACGAACAAAATTAAATAAAATCTTTGAAGCGTGTTCATAAATCGTAAAACTACTCCACGCTCAACGTGATCACTCCAAACTGTGTCTCTTTGTTTATTTAAAAGGACATTTTTATGACTTCAGCTGAAATGGCGTTTTCAACGTGGTCGCTGTGCGATACTGATACCCTGTTCTCCTAACTACTAAGCTTAATAAGATCAAATAAGGGCCACTCACATCCACTCTCCTTTAAATGGAGAGAGAAAAGGTTTATCGGTCTGACACAGAGTGTTAGTAATTTACAACGAACACGTTAAACAGTCCATTTCAGCTGAAGGCGATAAAAACATCCATTGACATGAATAAAGAAACTCCGCTCGACTAATCACGTGGTCACGCTGATGACGTGTCAAACAAACTAAGACTTCTATAAGTTGTTTGACACGAACAAAATTAAATAAAATCTTTGAAGCGTGTTCATAAATCGTAAAACTACTCCACGCTCAACGTGATCACTCCAAACTGTGTCTCTTTGTTTATTTAAAAGGAAGTTTTTATGACTTTAGCTGAAATGGAGTTTTCAACGTGGTCGCTGTGCGATACTGATACCCTGTTCTCCGAACTACTAAGCTTAATAAGATCAAATAATGGCCACTACATCCACTCTCCTTTAAATGGAGAGAAAAAAAGGTTTATCGGTCTGACACAGAGTGTTAGTAATGTACAACGACCACGGTAAACAGTCCATTTCCAGCTGAAGGCGATAAAAACATCCATTGACATGAATAAAGAAACTCCGCTCGACTAATCACGTGGTCACGTGGTCACGTGATGACGTGTCAAACAAACTAAGACTTCTATAAATTGTTTAACACGAACAAAATTAAATAAAATCTTTGAAGCGTGTTCATAAATCAGAAACTACTCCACGCCAACGTGATCACTCCAAACTGTGTCTCTTTGTTTATTTAAAAGGACATTTTTATGACTTCAGCTGAAATGGCGCTTTCAACGTGGTCGCAAAGCGATACTGATACCCTGTTCTCCGAACTACTAAGCGAATAAGATCAAATAATGGCTACTACATCCACTCTCCTTTAAATGGAGAGAGAAAAGGTTTATCGGTCTGACACAGAGTGTTAGTAATTTACAAATCGAACACGTTAAACAGTCCATTTCAGCTGAAGGCTATAAAAACATCCATTGACATGAATAAAGAAACTCCGCTCGACTAATCACGTGGTCACGCTGATGACGTGTCAAACAAACTAAGACTTCTATGTTGTTTGACACGAACAAAATTAAATAAAATCTTGAAGCGTGTTCATAAATCGTAAAACTACTCCACGCCAACGTGATCACTCCAAACTGTGTCTCTTTGTTTATTTAAAAGGAAGTTTTTATGACTTTAGCTGAAATGGCGTTTTCAACGTGGTCGCTAAAAGCGATACTGATACCCTGTTCTCCGAACTACTAAGCTTTAATAAGATCAAATAATGGCCACTACATCCACTCTCCTTTAAATGGAGAGAAAAAAAGGTTTTATCGGTCTGACACAGAGTGTCAGTAATGTACAACGACCACGGTAAACAGTCCATTTCAGCTGAAGGCGATAAAAACATCCATTGACATGAATAAAGAAACTCCGCTCGACTAATCACGTGGTCACGTGGTTATGCGATGACGTGTCAAACAAACTAAGACTTCTATAAGTTGTTTGACACTTTAACAAAATTAAATAAAATCTTTGAAGCGTGTTCATAAATCGTAAAACTACTCCACGCCAACCTGAACACTCCAAACTTGTCTCTTTTGTTTATTTAAAAGGACATTTTTATGACTTCAGCTGAAATGGCGTTTTCAACGTGGTCGCCAGCGACATTGATACCCTGTTCTCCTAACTACTAAGCCTAATAAGATCAAATAATGGCCACTACATCCACTCTCCTTTAAATGGAGAGAAAAAAAGGTTTATCGGTCTGACACAGAGTGTCAGTTATGTACAACCACCACGGTAAACAGTCCATTTCCAGCTGAAGGCGATAAAAACATCCATTGACATGAATAAAGAAACTCCGCTCGACTAATCACGTGGTCACGCGATGACGTGTCAAACAAACTAAGACTTCTAAAAGTTGTTTGACACGAACAAAATTAAATAAAATCTTTGAAGCGTGTTCATAAATCGAAAACTACTCCACGCTCAACGTGATCACTCCAAACTGTGTCTCTTTGTTTATTTAAAAGGGAGTTTTTATGACTTCAGCTGAAATCGAGTTTTCAACGTGGTCGCTGTGCGATACTGATACCCTGTTCTCCGAACTACTGCTAATGAAATCAAATAAGGGCCACTACATCCACTCTCCTTTAAATGGAGAGAGAAAAAGTTTTTTGGTCTGACACAGAGTGTTAGTAATGTACAACGACAACAGTAAACAGTCCATTTTCAGCTGAAGGCGATAAAAACATCCATTGACATGAATAAAGAAACTCCGCTTCGACTAATCACGTGGTCACGTGATGACGTGTCAAACAAACTAAGACTTCTATAAGTTGTTTGACACGAACAAAATTAAATAAAATCTTTGAAGCGTGTTCATAAATCGTAAAACTACTCCACGCTCAACGTGATCACTCCAAACTGTGTCTCTTTGTTTATTTAAAAGGAAGTTTTTATGACTTCAGCTGAAATCGAGTTTTCAACGTGGTCGCTGTGCGATACTGATACCCTGTTCTCCGAACTACTAAGCTTAATGAAATCAAATAATGGCCACTACATCCACTCTCCTTTAAATGGAGAGAGAAAAGGTTTATCGGTCTGACACAGAGTGTTAGTAATTTACAATGAACACGTTAAACAGTCCATTTCCAGCTGAAGGCGATAAAAAACATCCATTGACATGAATAAAGAAACTGCTCGACTAATCACGTGGTCACGCGATGACGCGTCAAACAAACTAAGACTTCTATAAGTTGTTTGACACGAACAAAATTAAATAAAATCTTTGAAGCGTGTTCATAAATCGTAAAACTACTCCACGCCAACGTGATCACTCCAAACTGTGTCTCTTTGTTTATTTAAAAGGACATTTTTATGACTTCAGCTGAATCGAGTTTTCAACGTGGTCGCTGTGCGATACTGATACCCTGTTCTCCGAACTACTAAGCTTAATAAGATCAAATAATGGCCACTACATCCACTCTCCTTTAAATGGAGAGAAAAAAAAGGTTTATTGGTCTGACACAGAGTGTCAGTAATGTACAACGACCACGGTAAACAGTCCATTTCAGCTGAAGGCGATAAAAACATCCATTGACATGAATAAAGAAACTCCGCTCGACTAATCACGTGGTCACGCGGATGACGTGTCAAACAAACTAAGACTTCTATGTTGTTTAACACGAACAAAATTAAATAAAATCTTTGAAGCGTGTTCATAAATCGTAAAACTACTCCACGCCAACGTGATCACTCCAAACTGTGTCTCTTTGTTTATTTAAAAGGAAGTTTTTATGACTTTAGCTGAAATTGAGTTTTCAACGTGGTCGCCAGCGATACTGATACCCTGTTCTCCGAACTACTAAGCTTAATAAGATCAAATAATGGCCACTACATCCACTCTCCTTTAAATGGAGAGAAAAAAAGGTTTATCGGTCTGACACAGAGTGTCAGTAATGTACAACGACCACGTAAACAGTCCATTTTCAGCTGAAGGCGATAAAAACATCCATTGACATGAATAAAGAAACTCCGCTCGACTAATCACGTGGTCACGCGATGACGTGTCAAACAAACTAAGACTTCTATAAGTTGTTTGACACGAAACAAAATTAAATAAAATCTTTGAAGCGTGTTCATAAATCGTAAAACTACTCCACGCTCAACGTGATCACTCCAAACTGTGTCTCTTTGTTTATTTAAAAGGACATTTTTATGACTTCAGCTGAAATGGCGTTTTCAACGTGGTCGCTAAAGCGATACTGATACCCTGTTCTCCGAACTACTAAGCTTAATAAGATCAAATAAGGGCCACTACATCCACTCTCCTTTAAATGGAGAGAAAAAAGGTTTATCGGTCTGACACAGAGTGTTAGTAATTTACAACGAACACGTTAAACAGTCCATTTCCAGCTGAAGGCGATAAAAACATCCATTGACATGAATAAAGAAACTCCGCTCGACTAATCACGTGGTCACGCTGATGACGTGTCAAACAAACTAAGACTTCTATAAGTTGTTTGACACGAACAAAATTAAATAAAATCTTTGAAGCGTGTTCATAAATCGTAAAACTACTCCACGCCAACGTGATCACTCCAAACTGTGTCTCTTTGTTTATTTAAAAGGAGTTTTTATGACTTCAGCTGAATCGAGTTTTCAACGTGGTCGCTAGCGCGATACTGATACCCTGTTCTCCGAACTACTAAGCGAATAAGATCAAATAATGGCCACTACATCCACTCTCCTTTAAATGGAGAGAAAAAAGGTTTATCGGTCTGACACAGAGTGTCAGTAATGTACAACGACCACGGTAAACAGTCCATTTCCAGCTGAAGGCGATAAAAACATCCATTGACATGAATAAAGAAACTCTGTTCGACTAATCACGTGGTCACGCATGATGACGTGTCAAACAAACTAAGACTTCTATGTTGTTTAACACGAACAAAATTAAATAAAATCTTTGAAGCGTGTTCATAAATCGTGAAACTACTCCACGCTCAACGTGATCACTCCAAACTGTGTCTCTTTGTTTATTTAAAAGGAAGTTTTATGACTTCAGCTGAATCGAGTTTTCAACGTGGTCGCTGTGCGATACTGATACCCTGTTCTCCGAACTACTAAGCTTAATGAAATCAAATAAGGGCTACTACATCCACTCTCCTTTAAATGGAGAGAGAAAAGGTTTATTGGTCTGACACAGAGTGTTAGTAATGTACAACGACGACAACAGTAAACAGTCCATTTTCAGCTGAAGGCGATAAAAACATTTATTGACATGAATAAAGAAACTCCGCTCGACTAATCACGTGGTCATTTGATGACGGTCAAACAAACTAAGACTTCTATAAGTTGTTTGACACGAACAAAATTAAATAAAATCTTTGAAGCGTGTTCATAAATCGTAAAACTACTCCACGCTCAACGTGATCACTCCAAACTGTGTCTCTTTGTTTATTTAAAAGGACATTTTTATGACTTCAGCTGAAATGGCGCCAACGTGGTCGCTGTGCGATACTGATACCCTGTTCTCCGAACTACTGCGAATAAGATCAAATAATGGCTACTACATCCACTCTCCTTTAAATGGAGAGAAAAAAGGTTTATCGGTCTGACACAGAGTGTCAGTAATGTACAACGACCACGGTAAACAGTCCATTTCCAGCTGAAGGCGATAAAAACATCCATTGACATGAATAAAGAAACCCGTTTCGACTAATCACGTGGTCACGTGATGACGTCAAACAAACTAAGACTTCTATATGTTGTTTAACACGAACAAAATTAAATAAAATCTTTGAAGCGTGTTCATAAATCGTAAAACTACTCCACGCTCAACCTAAACACTCCAAACTGTGTCTCTTTGTTTATTTAAAAGGAAGTTTTTATGACTTTAGCTGAAATTGAGTTTTCAACGTGGTCGCTGTGCGATATTGATACCCTGTTCTCCGAACTACTAAGCTTAATAAGATCAAATAATGGCCACTTACATCCACTCTCCTTTAAATGGAGAGAAAAAAAGGTTTATCGTCTGACACAGAGTGTCAGTATCAATCAATCAATCAATCATTTTTATTTATATAGCGCTTTAACAACACAGGTTGCATCAAAGCACTGTACAGTATAATGACAGGGATATATAGTGACGAGAGTGACCAATTTCTTATTAAATGCAGAGACGGTCTCTGTAGTCAATTCAACGATAGTCACTAGAAGTTAAGTGTCCCCAACCAAGCAAGCCAGAGGCGACAGCGGCAAGGAAACAAAACCCCATGCACATAGAATGGAGAAAAAAAACCTTGGGAGAAACCAGACTCAGTTGGGGCTGTTCTCTCTGACCGGACGCCCAGCACTTAACCTCCAGTTCAATTTTAAACGCAGCTGTGTCAGGTAGTGTAAATGACTTAGTGTGTGCGTGTGTGTGTGTGCATCAGGATCTGGTGATCTGTCGACGGGCGCATCTAGGTTTTCTGGTCTCTGATGAACATAATCTCTGGGTGCTGATCCACCATCTAGTCTGGATACAAACTGTGAAAACAGATTGAGAAAGAAACAGGACTAATATTAGCGTAGATGCTATTCTTTTTACGATGTCACAAGTACATCGTATTTTAGGAGTAGTGTTCCCGGTTCCAGCAAATCTAAGTAATGCAGCCTAAAAATCCTTTAACGGATTTGAATAATAAAAGGTGTGTTGGTGTGTTATGTGTAGGCTAAGTTAAAAAGATGTGTCTTTAATCTAGATTTAAACTGGCAGAGTGTGTCTGCTTCCCCTAACAGAGTTAGGAGATTGTTCCAGAGTTTAGGTGCTAGATAGGAAAATGATCTGCCGCCCGCAGTTGATTTTGATATTCTAGGTATTATCAAATGGCCAGAGTTTTGAGAACGCAGCGGACGTGCAGGACTATAATGTGATAAGAGCTCGCTCAAGTATTGAGGAGCTAAACCATTCAGGGCTTTATAGGTAATTAATAGGATTTTAAAATCTATTCGATGTTTGATAGGGAGCCAGTGCAGTGTTGACAGAACTGGGCTAATGTGATCATACTTCCTAGTTCTAGTAACGACTCTGGCTGCTGTGCTTTGGACTAGCTGAAGTTTGTTTATTAAGCGTGCAGAACAACCACCCAATAAAGCATTGCAATAATCTAACCTTTGAGGTCATAAACGCATGAATTAATATTTCTGCATTAGAGGTTGAAAGCATAGGTCGTAATTTAGATATATTTTTAAGATGGAAAAACGCAGTTTTACAGATGCTAGAAACATGATTTTCAAAGGAAAGATTATGGTCAAACAGCACACCTAGGTTCCTGACTGATGATGAAGAATTAACAGAGCAGCCATCAAGTGATAGGCTGTGTTCTAGATTATTATATGTGGGTTTTTAGGTCCAATTATTAGCACCTCTGTTTTTTCAGAATTTAACATTAAGAAGTTACTCATCATCCAGCTTTTTATATCGACTATGCATTCTGTTAGATTCTCAATTTGGTGTGTATCACCAGGCTGCGCTTGAAATATAGAGCTGAGTATCATCAGCATAGCAGTGAAAGCTAACACCATGACTCCTGATAATATCTCCCAGAGGTAACATGTAAAGGTTGAAAAGTAACGGTCCTAGCACTGAGCCTTGAGGAACTCCATATTTCACTTTTGATCGATATGATACCTCCTCATTTAATGCCACAAACTGATAGCGGTCAGATAGATATGATGTAAACCATGCTAAGGCGCTTCCTCTAATGCCAACATAGTTTTCTAGTCTATCCAAGAGAATGTTGTGATCGATAGTATCGAATGCTGCGCTAAGATCTAATAGCACTAATAACGAGATAAAACCACGATCAGATGATAGAAGCAGGTCATTAGTAACTCTAATGAGAGCAGTCTCAGTACTATGGTACGGTCTAAAACCTGATTGGAAATCCTCACAGACACCATTTTTTCTAAAAAGGAATACAGTTGTGAGGATACTACCTTTTCTAGTATCTTTGACAGAAAAGGGAGATTAGAGATTGGTCTGTAATTTACTAAGTCTTTGGGATCAAGATGTGGTTTCTTAATGAGAGGTTTAACTACAGCCAGTTTAAAGGTTTTGGGAACATATCCTAATGACAATGATGAATTAATAATGTTCAAAATAGGATCTATGACTTCTGGAAGCAGATCTTTTAATAGTTTAGATGGAATAGGTCTAAATATACATGTTGCTGGTTTAGATGATTTAACAAGTTTGTACAAGTCTTCTTCTCCTATAATAGAGAAAGAGTGTAATTTTTCCTTAGGGATCTAAAGCTCATTATCTGATGTGAAACTGTAGTTGACGGCTGCATAGTTACAATTTTATCTCTGATGGTATCAATCTTAGAAGTAAAGAAATTCATGAACTCATTGCAGCTATACTCTTGGGGCATATTAGCACCTGCTGATGCTTTATTTTTTGTTAATTTAGTCACTGTACTGAATAAATACCGGGGTTGTGTTTGTTTTCTTCTAAAAGGGATGAAAAATAATCAGATCTTGCTATTTTTAATGCTTTTCTGTATGACAGCATACTCTCCCGCCAGGCAATACGAAATACTTCTAATTTGGTTTTTCTCCACCTGCGCCCCATTTTCCGGCTGCTCTCTTTAGGTGCGTGTGTTGTCATTATACCATGGAGTCAGATTGTTTTCTTTTATCTTTTTAAGTGCAAAGGAGCAACTGTATCTAAAGTGCTAGAAAAAGAGAGTGCATAGTTTCTGTTACATCATCAAGTTTTTGCATCGTATTGGATGAACTAAGGAATTGAGATAAGTCAGGAAGGTTATTTAGAAAGCTTTCTTTGTGGTGGAAGTGATGGTTCTACCATACTTGTAATAAGGTGCAGAGTTTACAGGTTTAACTATACAGAGTTCACACAAGACTAGATAGTGATCTGAAATGTCATCACTTTGCTGCAGTACTTCAACCATTTTAACATCTATTCCATGTGACAGTATTAGATCTAGAGTATGATTTTGACAATGAGTAGGTCCAGAGACGTGTTGTCTAACCTCAATGGAGTTTAAAATGTCTAAGAAAGCTGATCCTAATGAGTCTTTTCATTATCAACATGGATATTAAAATCGCCAACAATTAAGACTTTATCTATGCCAGTACTAACTCAGTTAGAAAATCAGCAAATTCTTTAATGAAATCTGTGCTGTGTCCTGGTGGCCTGTATACAGTAGCCAGTACAAACATGACAGAAGATTTATCACTAGCACATGATTCTGTAGATAATGTTATATGCAGCACCAAAACTTCAAATGAGTTATATTTAAAGCCTGCCCTCTGAGAAGTACTAAGAATATTGTTATAAATTGTAGCAACACCTCCCCTCTACCTTTTAAACGTGGCTCATTTTTATAGAAATAATTTTGGGGGTAGATTCATTTAGAGTAATATAATCATCTGGTTTTAGCCAGGTTTCTGTCAAACAAAGCAAATCTAGCTTCTGATCATTGATCAAATCATATACATAAAATGCTTTTGTGGAAAGTGATCTAATATTTAGCGAGCCAAGTTTTATCGCTTTGCAGTAATGTACAACGACCACGGTAAACAGTCCATTTCCAGCTGAAGGCGATAAAAACATCCATTGACATGAATAAAGAAACTCCGCTCGACTAATCACGTGGAAGACGGTCAAACAAACTAAGACTTCTATAAGTTGTTTGACACGAACAAAATTAAATAAAATCTTTGAAGCGTGTTCATAAATCGTAAACTACTCCACGCTCAACGTGATCACTCCAAACTGTGTCTCTTTGTTTATTTAAAAGGACATTTTTATGACTTCAGCTGAAATGGCGTTTTCAACGTGGTCGCCAGCGATATTGATACCCTGTTCTCCGAACTACTAAGCGAATAAGATCAAATAATGGCCACTACATCCACTCTCCTTTAAATGGAGAGAAAAAAAGGTTTATCGGTCTGACACAGAGTGTCAGTAATGTACAAACGACCACGGTAAACAGTCCATTTCCAGCTGAAGGCGATAAAAACATCCATTGACATGAATAAAGAAACTCCGCTCGACTAATCACGTGGTCACGCGATGACGTGTCAAACAAACTAAGACTTCTATAAGTTGTTTGACACGAACAAAATTAAATAAAATCTTTGAAGCGTGTTCATAAATTGTAAAACTACTCCACGCTCAACGTGATCACCCAAACTGTGTCTCTTTGTTTATTTAAAAGGAAGTTTTATGACTTTAGCTGAAATGGAGTTTTCAACGTGGTCGCTGTGCGATATTGATACCCTGTTCTCCGAACTACTAAGCTTAATAAGATCAAATAATGGCTACTACATCCACTCTCCTTTAAATGGAGAGAAAAAAAGGTTTATCGGTCTGACACAGAGTGTTAGTAATGTACAACGACCACGGCAAACAGTCCATTTCCAGCTGAAGGCGATAAAAACATCCATTGACATGAATAAAGAAACTCCGCTCGACTAATCACGTGGTCACGTGATGACGTGTCAAACAAACTAAGACTTCTATAAGTTGTTTAACACGAACAAAATTAAATAAAATCTTTGAAGCGTGTTCATAAATCGTGAAACTACTCCACGCCAACGTGATCACTCCAAACTGTGTCTCTTTGTTTATTTAAAAGGGAGTTTTTATGACTTCAGCTGAATCGAGTTTTCAACGTGGTCGCAGCGATACTGATTTCCTGTTCTCCAAACTACTAGCTTAATGAAATCAAATAAGGGCCACTACATCCACTCTCCTTTAAATGGAGAGAAAAAAGGTTTATCGGTCTGACACAGAGTGTCAGTTATGTACAACGACCACGGTAAACAGTCCATTTCAGCTGAAGGCGATAAAAACATCCATTGACATGAATAAAGAAACTCCGTTCGACTAATCACGTGGTCACGTGGTCACGTGATGACGTGTCAAACAAACTAAGACTTCTATAAGTTGTTTAACACGAACAAAATTAAATAAAATCTTTGAAGCGTGTTCATAAATCGTAAAACTACTCCACGCTCAACGTGATCACTCCAAACTGTGTCTCTTTGTTTATTTAAAAGGGAGTTTTTATGACTTCAGCTGAATCGGAGTTTTCAACGTGGTCGGTGTGCGATACTGAGACCCTGTTCTCTGAACTACTAAGCGAATGAAATCAAATAAGGGCCACCACATCCACTCTCCTTTAAATGGAGAGAGAAAAGGTTTTTTGGTCTGACACAGAGTGTTAGTAATGTACAACGACAACAGTAAACAGTCCATTTTCAGCTGAAGGCGATAAAAAACATCCATTGACATGAATAAAGAAACTCCGTTCGGACTAATCACGTGGTCACGATGACGGTCAAACAAACTAAGACTTCTATAAGTTGTTTGACACGAACAAAATTAAATAAAATCTTTGAAGCGTGTTCATAAATCGTAAAACTACTCCACGCTCAACGTGATCACTCCAAACTGTGTCTCTTTGTTTATTTAAAAGGAAGTTTTTATGACTTTAGCTGAAATTGAGTTTTCAACGTGGTCGCTAAAGCGATACTGATACCCTGTTCTCCGAACTACTAAGCGAATAAGATCAAATAATGGCCACCACATCCACTCTCCTTTAAATGGAGAGAAAAAAAGGTTTATCGTCTGACACAGAGTGTCAGTAATGTACAACGACCGCGGTAAACTGTCCATTTTCAGCTGAAGGCGATAAAAAACATCCATTGACATGAATAAAGAAACTCCGCTCGACTAATCACGTGGTCACAGCGATGACGTGTCAAACAAACTAAGACTTCTATGTTGTTTGACACGAACAAAATTAAATAAAATCTTTGAAGCGTGTTCATAAATCGTAAAACTACTCCACGCTTCAACGTGATCACTCCAAACTGTGTCTCTTTGTTTATTTAAAAGGACATTTTTATGACTTCAGCTGAAATGGCGTTTTCAACGTGGTCGCTGTGCGATACTGATACCCTGTTCTCCGAACTACTTAGCGAATAAGATCAAATAATGGCTACTACATCCACTCTCCTTTAAATGGAGAGAAAAAAAGTTTATCGGTCTGACACAGAGTGTCAGTTATGTACAACGACCACGGTAAACAGTCCATTTCCAGCTGAAGGCGATAAAAACATCCATTGACATGAATAAAGAAACTCCGTCAACTAATCACGTGGTCACGTGGTCATGGTTCATGATGACGACGGTCAAACAAACTAAGACTTCTATCAAGTTGTTTAACACTTAACAAAATTAAATAAAATCTTTGAAGCGTGTTCATAAATCAGAAACTACTCCACGCCAACGTGATCACTCCAAACTGTGTCTCTTTGTTTATTTAAAAGGACATTTTTATGACTTCAGCTGAAATGGCGTTTTCAACGTGGTCGCCAGCGATACTGATACCCTGTTCTCCGAACTACTAAGCTTAATAAGATCAAATAATGGCCACTACATCCACTCTCCTTTAAATGGAGAGAAAAAAGGTTTATCGGTCTGACACAGAGTGTCAGTAATGTACAACGACCACGTAAACAGTCCATTTCCAGCTGAAGGCGATAAAAACATCCATTGACATGAATAAAGAAACCTGCTCGACTAATCACGTGGTCACGCTGATGACGTGTCAAAAACAAACTAAGACTTCTATGTTGTTTGACACTTAACAAAATTAAATAAAATCTTTGAAGCGTGTTCATAAATTGTAAACTACTCCACGCCAACGTGATCACTCCAAACTGTGTCTCTTTGTTTATTTAAAAGGAAGTTTTTATGACTTTAGCTGAAATGGAGTTTTCAACGTGGTCGCTGTGCGATATTGATACCCTGTTCTCCGAACTACTAAGCTAATAAGATCAAATAATGGCCACTACATCCACTCTCCTTTAAAATGGAGAGAAAAAAAGGTTTATCGGTCTGACACAGAGTGTTAGTAATGTACAACGACCACGGCAAACAGTCCATTTCCAGCTGAAGGCGATAAAAACATCCATTGACATGAATAAAGAAACTCCGTTTCGACTAATCACGTGGTCACGTGATGACGTGTCAAACAAACTAAGACTTCTATGTTGTTTAACACGAACAAAATTAAATAAAATCTTTGAAGCGTGTTCATAAATCGTAAAACTACTCCACGCCAACGTGATCACTCCAAACTGTGTCTCTTTGTTTATTTAAAAGGAGTTTTTATGACTTCAGCTGAATCGAGTTTTCAACGTGGTCGCAAAGCGATACTGATTTCCTGTTCTCCAAACTACTAAGCTTAATGAAATCAAATAAGGGCCACTCACATCCACTCTCCTTTAAATGGAGAGAAAAAAAGGTTTATCGGTCTGACACAGAGTGTCAGTTATGTACAACGACCACGGTAAACAGTCCATTTCAGCTGAAGGCGATAAAAACATCCATTGACATGAATAAAGAAACTCCGTTCGACTAATCACGTGGTCACGTGATGACGTGTCAAACAAACTAAGACTTCTATGTTGTTTGACACGAACAAAATTAAATAAAATCTTTGAAGCGTGTTCATAAATCGTAAAACTACTCCACGCTCAACCTAAACACTCCAAACTGTGTCTCTTTGTTTATTTAAAAGGAAGTTTTTATGACTTTAGCTGAAATTGAGTTTTCAACGTGGTCGCTGTGCGATACTGATACCCTGTTCTCCGAACTACTGCTTAATAAGATCAAATAAGGGCCACTACATCCACTCCTTTAAATGGAGAGAGAAAGGTTTATCGGTCTGACACAGAGGTTAGTAATTTACACCTAACACGTTTAAATAGTCCATTTCCCCAGCTGAAGGCGTATAAAAACATCCACTCATCCATTGACATGAATAAAGAACTCAGCTGACTAATCACAATACGTGGATGACGTGTCAAACAAACTAAGACTTCTATGTTGTCTGACACTAACAAAATTAAATAAAATCTTGAAGCGCGTTCATAAATCGTGAAACTATCTCCACGCCAACGACTACCCAACTGTGTCTTCTTTGTTTATTTAAAAGGACATTTTATGACTTCATTGAAATGTATGCTTAACGGGTCGCCAGCGACATTGATACCCTCTGCTCCCCAACTACTAAGCCAATAAGATCAAATAATGGCTACTACATCCACTCTTAAATGGAGAGAAAAAGGTTTATCGCCTGATACAGAGTGTCAGTAATGCACAACGCATCGTTAAATAGTTCATTTCTCAGCTGAAGGCTATAAAACATCCATTGACATGAATAAAGAACCTGCTCGACTAATCATGTGGTCATTACGACGGTCGCGCAAACTAAGACTTCTAAAGTTGTTTGACACTTAACAAAATTAAATAAAATCTTGAAGCGTGTTCATAAATCAGAACCACCCACGCCAACGCGGATCACTCCAAACTGTGCCTCTTTGTTTATTTAAAAGGATATTTATGACTTCAGCTGAAATGGCGCTTAACGTGGGTTTGCAAAGTATACTGATACTCCTGTTCTCGAACTACTAATAATAAGATTTCAAATAATGGCTACTCACATCCACTCTCCTTTAAATGGAGAAAAAGGCGATCGGTCTGGACACAGAGGCCGGGCTGCCACAATTCATCACGGTAACAGTCCATTCCCAGCTGAAGGCGATAAAACATCCATTGACATGAATAAAGAACTCCTGGCTGAGTAATCACGTGGTCATGGATGACGCATGTCAAACAAATCCAAGACTTCCTCTATGTTGTTTGATGAAATAAAATTAAATAAAATCTTTGAAGGTGGTTCATAAATCGGGAAACTACTCCACGCTCAACCTAAACACTCCAAACTGTGTCTTTGTTTATTTAAAAGAAGTTTTAAGACTTTAGCTGAAATTGAGTTTTCAACGTGATCGCCAGCGAGCATTGATACCTCTGTTCTCCTAACTACGCTTAACAAGATCAAAATAATGCCACTACATCCACTCTCCTAAATGGAGAAAAAAAGGTTTATCGGTCTGGATACAGAGTGTCAGTTATGTACAACCACTCACGTAAACAGTCCATTTCATTGAAGGCGATAAACATCCATTGATATTGAATAAAGAAATCACTGGATCTAATCACTTGTTCGACAGTTGATGACGTGTCAAACAAACTAAGACTTTATGGGTTATTTGATACTTAACAAATTAAATAAAAATCTTTGAAGGTGTTCATAAATCGAAACTATCTACGCTCAACGTGATCACCCAAACTGTGTCTCTTTGTTTATTTAAAAGGAGTTTTAAGGATCCAGCTGAATCGAGTTTTCAACGTGATCGCTGTGCGACATTGATACTCCTTGTTCTCCGAACTACGCTTAATAAGATCAAATAATGGCTACTTCACATCCACTCTCCTTTAAAATGGAGAAAAAAGGTTTATTGGTCTGACACAGAGGCCGTAATGTATGGGACCCACCACGTGTAAACAGCCCATTTCCAGCTGAAGGCGATAAAACATCCATTGACATGAATAAAGAAACTCACTGACTACACTACGTGGGTCACGTGGTCACAGGATGACGGCCAAACAAACTAAGACTTATGTTGTTTAACATTTAACAAATTAAATAAAATCTTTGGAAGCGTGGTTCAAAATCAGAAAATCATTCTTACGCTCAACGGATCACTCCAACCGTGCCCTTGCTTCTATTTGGTACAAAGTTTTGCGACTTTAGCTGAAATTGAGTTTTCAACGCACGCAGCGATATCGATACCCTGTTCTAACTACTAAGCTAATAAGACAAATAAGGGCTGAATTACATCCACTCTCCTTTAAATGGAGAGTGCGTTTATCGGTCTGACAGAGTGTTAGTAATTTGATAAAATCTTAACACGTTAAATAGTTCATTTCCGCTAATGCTATAAAAACATCCATTGACATGAATAAAGAAACTCCGCTCGACTAATCACGCGTGGTCATTACGACGTGTCAAACAAACTAAGACTTCTATGTTGTTTGATACTAACAAAATTAAATAAAATCTTGAAGCGCGTTCATAAATCAGAAACTACTCACGCCCAACGTGATCACCCAAATCAAAATTCTTTGTTTATTTAAAAGGACATTTTTATGACTTCAGCTGAAATGGCTGCCAACGTGAGCCGCCAGCGACATTGATACCTCTGTTCAACTAGCTGGTTAATAAGATCAAATAATGGCTACTACATCCACTCTCCTTTAAAATGGAGAGAAAAAGGTTTATCGGTCTGACACAGAGTAAGTCAGTTATGTACAACGCACCACGGTAAATAATCATTTCCAGTTGAAGGCGTATAAAAACATCCATTGACATGAATAGCAAACTCCGCTCGACTAATCACGTGGTCACGTGGTCACATGGCGACGTCAAACAACTAAGACTTCTATGTTGTCGAATACGCACAAAATTAAATAAAATCTTAAGCGGTTCATAAATCAGAAAACTACTCCACGCTTCAACGGATCACTCCAAACTGTGTCTCTTTGTTTATTTGGTACAGTTTCATGACTTTAGCTGAAATTGAGTTTTCAAATGGTCGCCAAAGAGAGCATTGATACTCTGTTCTCCGAACTACTAAGCGAATAAGATCAAACAATGGCTACTACATCCACTCTCCTCAAAATGGAGAGAAAAAAGGTTTATTGTCTGACACAGAGTGTCAGTAATGCACAACCACCAGCGTAAACTGGTCCATTTCAGCTGAAGGCTATAAAAACATCCATTGACATGAATAAAGAACTCACTCGACTAATCACGCGTGGTCATTATGTTGGCATGACGGTCAAAACAAACTAAGATTTCTAAAAGTTGGTTTGACACGCAACAAAAATTAAATAAAATCTTTGGTTGTTCATAAATCAGAAATTACCCACGCTCAACGTGACTACCCAAATCGTGTCTCTTTGTTTATTTAAAAGACATTTTTATGACTTTAGCTGAAATGGCGCTTAACGTGATCGCTAAAAGCGATTGATACCCTGTTCTCCGAACTACTAAGCTTAATAAGATCAAATAAGGGCTACTACATCCACTCTCCTTTAAATGGAGAGAGAAAAGGTTTATTGGTCTGATACAGAGTGTTAGTAATGGCTAACGATAATAGTAAACAGTCCATTTTCACGCTGAAGGCGAGAAAAAGACGGGCTGATATGAATAAAGAAACCCGCTCGGACTAATCACGCGGTCACTTGATGACGGGTCAAACAAATCTAAGACTTCTATGTTGTTTGACACGCAATAAAATTAAATAAAATCTTGGCGTGTTCATAAATCAGAAACTACTTCCACGCCAACGGATCACTCCAAACTGTGTCTCTTGTTTATTTGGTACAGACATTTTTATGACTTCCAGCTGAAATGGCGTTTTTCTAACGTGATCGCCAGCGATACTGATACCCCCGTTCTCGAACTACTAAGCTTAATAAGATCAAATAATGGCCACTACATCCACTTCCTTTAAAATGGAGAGAAAAAAAGGTTTATCGGTTCGACAGAGTGTCAGATTGTACAACGCACTAATGTAAATATCCATTTCAGCTGAAGGCTTATAAAAACATCCATTGGATATGAATAAAGAAACTCCGTTTCGACTAATCATTGGTCATGATGTCGCAGGTCAAAATAACCAAGACTTCTATAAGTTGTTTGACACGTAACAAAATTAAATAAATTCTTTGAAGTGGTTCATAAATCAGAAACTACTCTGCACGCCAACCTAAACACTCCAAACTGTGTCTCTTTGCTTCTATTTAAAAGGAAGTTTTGCGACTTTAGCTGAAATTGAGTTTTCAATGGTCGCTGTGCGACATCGATACCCCGTTCCGAACTACTGCTTAATAAGATCAAAATAATGGCCACTGCATCCACTCTCCCTAAAATGGAGAGGTGGCGTTATCAGCCTGACACAGAGGTCAGTAATGTACAACCACCACGGTAAACAGTCCATTTCAGCTGAAGGCGACAAAAACATCCATTGACATGAATAAAGAACCTGTTGACTAATCACGTGGTCACGCGAAGACGTGTCAAATAAACTGAGATTCTTATGTTGTTTGACACGAACAAAATTAAATAAAATTCCTCAGCTTGCTCCATAAATCGTGAAACTACTCCACTTCAACGGATCACTCCAAACTGTGTCTCTCTTTGTTTATTTAAAAGTGACATTTAAGGACTTCAGCTGAAATGGCGCTTTCAACGGTCGCTAAAGCGATACTGATACCCTGTTCTCCGAACTACTGTCAATAAGATCAAATATGGCCACCACATCCACTTCCCTTTAAATGGAGAGAGAAAAGGTTTATCGGGTCTGACACAGAGTGTTAGTAATTTACAACGCAACACGTTAAACAGTCCATTTCCAGCTGAAGGCTTATAAAAACATCCATTGACATGAATAAAGAACTCACTTCGACTAATCACGTGGTCATTGATGACGGTCAAACAAACTAAGACTTCTATGTTGCTCTGATACTTAACAAAATTAAATAAATCTTTGAAGCGTGTCACAAATCAGAAACTACTCCACGCCAACGTGACTGCCCAAACTGTGCCCTTTGTTTATTTTAAAAAGGACATTTTTGCGACTTCAGCTGAAATGGCGCTTAACGTGTCGCCAAAGAGCATTGATACCCTCTGTTCTCCTAACTACTAAGCGAATAAGATCAAATAATGGCTACTACATCCACTTCCTTTAAATGGAGAAGTGTTGTTTATCGGGTCTGACAGAGTGTCGTTATGCATACCCACCACGTGTAAACAGTCCATTTCCAGCTGAAGGCGATAAAACATCCATTGACATGAATAAAGAACCTGTTCGACTAATCACGGTCACGGATGACGGTCAAACAAACTAAGACTTTATGTTGCTTCATTACCTAACAAAATTAATGAAAATCTTGAAGCGGTTCATAAATCGTGAACTACTTCCACGCCAACGACTACCCAAACTGTGTCTCTTTGTTTCATTTAAAAGAGTTTTATGATCAGCTGAATCGGAGTTTTCAAACGTGGTCGCCAAAGACATTGATACCTCTGCTCCTCCGACCACGCTTAATGAAATCAAATAAGGGCTATCACATCCACTCTCCTTTTAAATGGAGAGAGAAAAAGGTTTATTGGTCTGACACAGAGTGTTAGTAATGTACAACGACAACAGTAAACAGTCCATTTTCAGCTGAAGGCGATAAAAACATTTTATTGATATGAATAAAGAAACTCCGCTCGACTAATCACGTGGTCATTGATGACGTGTCAAACAAACAAGACTTCTATGTTGTTTGACACGTAACAAAATTAAATAAAATCTTTGAAGCGTGTTCATAAATCGTAAAACTACTCCACGCTCAACCTAAACACTCCAAACTGTGTCTCTTTGTTTATTTAAAAGGAAGTTTTTATGACTTTAGCTGAAATTGAGTTTTCAACGGTCGCCAGCGATACTGATAATTCTGTTCTCCGAACTACTGCCGGTAATAAGATCAAAATAATGGCTACTACATCCACTCTCCTTTAAATGGAGAGAAAAAAGGTTTATCGCCTGACATACAGAGTGTCAGTAATGTACAACGACCACGGTAAACAGTCCATTTCCAGCTGAAGGCTTATAAAAACATCCATTGACATGAATAAAGAAACTCCGCTCGACTAATCACGTGGTCACGCGAAGACGCGTCAAACAAACTAAGACTTCTATAAGTTGTTTGACACTTAACAAAATTAAATAAAATCTTAGGAAGCGTGTCACAAATCGTAAAACTACTCCACGCTTCAACGTGATCACTCCAAACTGTGTCTCTTTTGTTTATTTAAAAGGACATTTTATGACTTCAGCTGAAATGGCGCTTTCAACGTGGTCACAAAGCGACATTGATACCCTGTTCTCCAACTACTGGTTAATAAGATCAAATAATGGCTACTACATCCACTCTCCTTTAAATGGAGAGAAAAAAGGTTTATCGGTCTGACACAGAGTGTCAGTTATGTACAACCCACCACGGTAAACAGTCCATTTCCAGCTGAAGGCGATATAAAACATCCATTGACATGAATAAAGAAACTCTGCTCGACTAATCACGTGTCACGGCTGATGACGTGTCAAACAAACTAAGACTTCTAAAAGTTGTTTGACACTTAACAAAATTAAATAAAATCTTTGAAGCGTGTTCATAAATCGTGAAACTACTCCACGCCCAACGTGATCACTCCAAACTGTGTCTCTTTGTTTATTTAAAAGGACATTTTTATGACTTCAGCTGAAATGGCGTTTTCAACGTGGTCACGCAAAGCGACATTGATACCCTGTTCTCCGAACTACTAAGCGAATAAGATCAAATAAGGGCTACTTACATCCACTCTCCTTTAAATGGAGAGAGAAAAGGTTTATCGGTCTGACACAGAGTGTTAGTAATTTACAACGAACACGTTAAACAGTCCATTTCAGCTGAAGGCGATAAAAACATCCATTGACATGAATAAAGAAACTCTGTTTCGGACTAATCACGTGGTCACGCGATGACGTGGTCAAACAAATCAAGACTTCTATGTTGTTTGACACGAACAAAATTAAATAAAATCTTGAAGCGTGTCTATAAATCGTGAAACTACTCTGTACGCTCAACGTGATCACCCCAAACTGTGTCTCTTTGTTTATTTAAAAGGAAGTTTTTATGACTTTAGCTGAAATGGAGTTTTCAACTGGTCGCTAAAGTGACATTGATACCCCGTTCTCCGAACTACTAAGCTTAATAAGATCAAATAATGGCCACTACATCCACTCTCCTTTAAAATGGAGAGAAAAAGCTTTATCGGTTTGACACAGAGTGTTAGTAATGTACAACGACCACGTGTAAACAGTCCATTTCCAGCTGAAGGCGATAAAAACATCCATTGACATGAATAAAGAAACTCCGGCTCGACTAATCACGTGGTCACGTGGTTACATGATGACGTTTCAAACAAACTAAGACTTCTATGTTGTTTGACACGAACAAAATTAAATAAAATCTTTGAAGCGTGTTCATAAATCAGAAACTATCTCCACGCTTCAACGTGATCACCCAAACCGTGCCTCTTTGTTTATTTAAAAGGAGTTTTTATGACTTCAGCTGAAATGGCGTTTTCAACGTGGTCACTAGCGCGATACTGAGACCCTGTTCTCTGAACTACTAAGCGTAACAGAATCAAATAAGGGCTACTACATCCACTCTCCCTTTAAAATGGAGAGAAAAAAGGTTTATCGCCTGACACAGAGTGTTAGTAATGTACAACGACAATAGTAAATAGTCCATTTTCAGCTGAAGGCGATAAAAACATTTATTGACATGAATAAAGAAACTCCGTTCGACTAATCACGTGGTCACTTGATGACGTGTCAAACAAAATCTAAGACTTCTATGTTGTTTGACACGGAACAAAATTAAATAAAATCTTTGAAGCGTGTTCATAAATCAGAAAACTACTCCACGCTCAACGTGATCACTCCAAACTGTGTCTCTTTGTTTATTTAAAAGGACATTTTTATGACTTCAGCTGAAATGGCGTTTTCAACGTGTCGCTGTGCGCGATACTGATACCCTGTTCTCCCCGAACTACTAAGCGAATAAGATCAAATAATGGCCACTACATCCACTCTCCTTTAAATGGAGAGAAAAAAGGTTTATCGGTCTGACACAGAGAGTGTCAGTAATGTACAACGACTCACAGTAAACAGTCCATTTCAGCTGAAGGCGATAAAACATCCATTGACATGAATAAAGAAACTCCGTTCGGACTAATCACGTGGTCACGTGATGACGTGTCAAACAAACTAAGACTTCTATAAGTTGTTTGACACGAACAAAATTAAATAAAATCTTTGAAGCGTGTTCATAAATCGTAAACTACTCCACGCCAACCTAAACACTCCAAACTGTGTCTCTTGTTTATTTAAAAGGAAGTTTTTATGACTTTAGCTGAAATGGCGTTTTCAACGTGGTCACACAGCGACATACTGATACCCTGTTCTCCGAACTACTAAGCGTAATAAGATCAAATAATACACTACATCCACTCTCCTTTAAATGGAGAGAGAAAAGGTTTATCGGTCTGACACAGAGTGTTAGTAATGTACAACGAACACGTTAAACAGTCCATTTCCAGCTGAAGGCGATAAAAAACATCCATTGACATGAATAAAGAAACTCCGTTCGGACTAATCACGTGGTCACGCGATGACGTGTCAAACAAACTAAGACTTCTATGTTGTTTGACACTTAGAACAAAATTAAATAAAATCTTTGAAGCGTGTTCATAAATCGTAAAACTACTCCACGCTCAACGTGATCACTCCAAACTGTGTCTCTTTGTTTATTTAAAAAGGACATTTTTTATGACTTCAGCTGAAATGGCGTTTTCAACGTGGTCGCTGTGCGACATTGATACCCCCTGTTCTCCGAACTACTAAGCGAATAAGAAATCAAATAAGGGCTACTACATCCACTCTCCTTTAAAATGGAGAGAAAAAGGTTTATTGGTCTGACACAGAGTGTTAGTAATGTACAACGACAACAGTAAACAGTCCATTTTCAGCTGAAGGCGATAAAAACATTTATTGACATGAATAAAGAAATTGATGCTTCGACTAATCACGTGGTCATTTTGATGACGTCGTCAAACAAACTAAGACTTCTATGTTGTTTGACACGAACAAAATTAAATAAAATCTTCTGAAGCGTGTTCATAAATCGTAGAAAACTACTCCATACTAAACCTAAACACTCCAAACTGTGTCTCTTTGTTTATTTAAAAGTAAGTTTTATGACTTTTTGAGCTGAAATTCGAGTTTTCAACGTGGTCACAAAGCGATATTGATACCCTGTTCTCCGAACTACTGCGAATAAGATCAAATAATGGCCACTACATCCACTCTCCTTTAAATGGAGAGAAAAAAGGTTTATCGTCTGACACAGAGTGTCAGTAATGTACAACGTGACCACGGTAAATAGTCCATTTCCAGCTGAAGGCGATAAAAACATCCATTGACATGAATAAAGAAACTCCGCTCGACTAATCACGTGGTCACGTGAAGACGTGTCAAACAAACTAAGACTTATAAGTTG
This sequence comes from Puntigrus tetrazona, assembly GCF_018831695.1. Classification (NCBI taxonomy): domain Eukaryota; kingdom Metazoa; phylum Chordata; class Actinopteri; order Cypriniformes; family Cyprinidae; genus Puntigrus; species Puntigrus tetrazona. The sequence continues at coordinate 3,698,298 of NC_056713.1, forward strand.
TTTGACACGAACAAAATTAAATAAAATCTTGAAGCGTGTTCATAAATCAGAAAACTACTCCACGCTCAACGTGATCACTCCAAACAGTGTCTCTTTGTTTATTTGGTCGCATGGACATTTTTACGACTTCAGCTGAAATGGCGTTTTTCCTTTTAACGTCGCTGTGCAAAGATACTGATACCCTGTTCTCCGAACTACTAAGCTTAATAAGATCAAATAAGGGCCACTAACATCCACTCTCCTTTAAATGGAGAGAGAAAAGGTTTATCGGTCTGACATAGAGTGTTAGTAATTTACAAATGAACACGCGTAAACAGTCCATTTTCAGCTGAAGGCTGATAAAAACATCCATTGACATGAATAAAGAAACTCCGTTCGACTAATCACGTGGTCACAGCGATGACGTGTCAAATTGGGAAACTAAGACTTCTATAAGTTGTTTGACACGAACAAAATTAAATAAAATCTTTGAAGCGTGTTCATAAATCGTAAAACTACTCCACGCTTCAACGTGATCACTCTAAACTGTGTCTCTTTTGTTTATTTAAAAGGAGTTTTTATGACTTCAGCTGAATCGGAGTTTTCAACGTGGTCGCTGTGCGACATTGATACCCTGTTCTCCTGAACTACTATTAATAAGATCAAATAATGGCTACTTACATCCACTCTCCTTTAAATGGAGAGAAAAAAGGTTTATTGGTCTGACACAGAGTGTCAGTAATGTACAACCCACCACGTAAACAGTCCATTTCCAGCTGAAGGCGATAAAAACATCCATTGACATGAATAAAGAAACCTGTTCGGACTAATCACGTGGTCACGTGGTCACGTTGATGACGTGTCAAACAAACTAAGACTTCTATAAGTTGTTTAACACGAACAAAATTAAATAAAATCTTTGAAGCGTGTTCAAAAATCGTAAACTACTCCACGCTCAACGTGATCACTCCAAACTGTGTCTCTTTGTTTATTTAAAAGGAAGTTTTTATGACTTTAGCTGAAATTGAGTTTTCAACGTGGTCGCTGTCTGACATTGATACCCTGTTCTCCTAACTACTGCGAATAAGATCAAATAATGGCCACTACATCCACTCTCCTTTAAATGGAGAGAAAAAGGTTTATCGCCTGACACAGAGTGTCAGTAATGTACAACGACCGCGGTAAACAGTCCATTTTCAGCTGAAGGCGATAAAAAACATCCATTGACATGAATAAAGAAACTCCGTCGACTAATCACGTGGTCATTGCGATGACGGCCAAACAAACTAAGACTTCTAAAGTTGTTTGACACGAACAAAATTAAATAAAATCTTTGAAGCGTGTTCATAAATCGTGAAACTACTCCACGCTCAACGTGATCACTCCAAACTGTGTCTCTTTGTTTATTTAAAAGGACATTTTTATGACTTCAGCTGAAATGGCGTTTTCAACGTGGTCGCCAGCGATACTGATACCCTGTTCTCCTAACTACTAAGCTTAATAAGATCAAATAAGGGCCACCACATCCACTCTCCTTTAAATGGAGAGAGAAAAGGGTTTATCGGTCTGACACAGAGTGTTAGTAATTTACAAATGTAACACGTTAAACAGTCCATTTCCAGCTGAAGGCGATAAAAACATCCATTGACATGAATAAAGAAACTCGTTTTCGGACTAATCACGTGGTCACGTGATGACGCGTCAAACAAACTAAGACTTCTATGTTGTTTGACACGCAACAAAATTAAATAAAATCTTTGGAAGCGTGTTCATAAATCGTGAAAACTACTCCACGCCAACGTGACTACTCCAAACTGTGTCTCTTTGTTTATTTAAAAGGACATTTTTATGACTTCAGCTGAAATGGCGCTTTCAACGTGGTCGCAAAGCGATACTGATACCCTGTTCTCGGAACTACTAAGCTTAATGAAATCAAATAAGGGCTACTCACATCCACTCTCCTTTAAATGGAGAGAGAAAAGGTTTTTGGTCTGACACAGAGTGTTAGTAATGTACAAATTCACAACAGTAAACAGTCCATTTTCAGCTGAAGGCGATAAAAACATCCATTGACATGAATAAAGAAACCTGTTCGACTAATCATCACGTGGTCACGTGATGACTTGTCAAACAAACTAAGACTTCTATAAGTTGTTTGACACGAACAAAATTAAATAAAATCTTTGAAGCGTGTTCATAAATCGTAAACTACTCCACGCTCAACGTGATCACTCCAAACTGTGTCTCTTTGTTTATTTAAAAGGAAGTTTTTATGACTTTAGCTGAAATTGAGTTTTCAACGTGGTCGCCAGCGATACTGATAATTCCTGTTCTCCGAACTACTAAGCGAATAAGATCAAATAATGGCTACTACATCCACTCTCCTTTAAAATGGAGAGAAAAAAAGTTTATCGTCTGACACAGAGTGTCAGTAATGTACAACGACCAGCGTAAACTGTCCATTTTCAGCTGAAGGCGTATAAAAACATCCATTGACATGAATAAAGAAACTCTGTTCGACTAATCACGTGGTCACGTGATGACGTGTCAAACAAACTAAGACTTCTAAGTTGTTTGACACGCAACAAAATTAAATAAAATCTTTGAAGCGTGTTCATAAATCGTGAAAACTACTCTACGCTTCAACGTGATCACCCAAACTGTGTCTCTTTGTTTATTTAAAAGGAAGTTTTATGACTTCAGCTGAATCGGAGTTTTCAACGTGGTCGCAAAGCGATATTGATACCCTGTTCTCCTAACTACTAAGCGAATGAAATCAAATAAGGGCTACTACATCCACTCTCCTTTAAAATGGAGAGAGAAAAGGTTTATTGGTCTGACACAGAGTGTTAGTAATGTACAACGACAACAGTAAACAGTCCATTTTCAGCTGAAGGCGATAAAAACATTTATTGATATGAATAAAGAAACTCTGTTCGACTAATCACGTGGTCATTTTGATGACGTGTCAAACAAACTCAAGACTTCTATAGTTGTTTGACACGAACAAAATTAAATAAAATCTTTGAAGCATGTCTATAAATCGTAAAACTACTTCCACGCTCAACGTGATCACTCCAAACTGTGTTCTTTTGTTTATTTAAAAGGACATTTTATGACTTCAGCTGAAATGGCGTTTTCAACGTGGTCGCCAAAAGCGATACTGATACCCTCTGTTCTCGGAACTACTAAGCGAATAAGATCAAATAATGGCTACTACATCCACTCTCCTTTAAATGGAGAGAAAAAAGGTTTATCGGTCTGACACAGAGTGTCAGTAATGTACAACGACCACGGTAAACAGTCCATTTCAGATGAAGGCGATAAAAACATCCATTGACATGAATAAAGAAACTCTGTTTCGACTAATCACGTGGTCATGTGATGACGTCAAACAAACTAAGACTTCTATAAGTTGTTTGACACGTAAACAAAATTAAATAAAATCTTTGAAGCGTGTTCATAAATCGAAAACTACTCCACGCTCAACCTAAAACACTCCAAACTGTGTCCCTTTGTTTATTTAAAAGGAAGTTTTTATGACTTTAGCTGAAATTGAGTTTTCAACGTGGTCGCCAGCGACACTGATACCCTGTGTTCTCCTAACTACTAAGCGAATAAGATCAAACAATGGCCACTACATCCACTCTCCTTTAAATGGAGAGAAAAAAAGGTTTATCGCCTGACACAGAGTGTCAGTAATGTACAACGACCACGGTAACAGTCCATTTCCAGCTGAAGGCGATAAAAACATCCATTGACATGAATAAAGAAACTCTGCTCGACTAATCACGTGGTCACGTGGTCACATGATGACGTGCCAAACAAACTAAGACTTCTATGTTGTTTAACACGAACAAAATTAAATAAAATCTTTGAAGCGTGTTCATAAATCGTAAACTACTTCCACGCTTCAACGTGATCACTCCAAACGTGTCTCTTTGTTTATTTAAAGGACATTTTATGACTTCAGCTGAAATGGCGTTTTCAACGGGTCGCCAAAGCGACATTGATACCCTGTTCTCCGAACTACTAAGCTTAATAAGATCAAATAAGGCTACTACATCCACTTCCTTTTAAATGGAGAGAAAAAAGGTTTATCGGTCTGACACAGAGTGTTAGTAATTTACAAACGAACACGTTAAATAGTCCATTTCAGCTGAAGGCGATAAAAACATCCATTGACATGAATAAAGAAATCTGTTCGGACTTAATCACGTGGTCATTGCTGATGACGGTCAAACAAAACTAAGACTTCTATGTTGTTTGACACGAACAAAATTAAATAAAATCTTTGAAGCGTGTTCATAAATCGTGAAACTACTCCACGCTCAACGTGATCACTCCAAACTGTGTCTCTTTGTTTATTTAAAAGGAGTTTTTATGACTTCAGCTGAATCGGAGTTTTCAACGTGGTCGCAAAGCGATACTGATACCCTGTCCTCCAAACTACTAAGCTTAATGAAATCAAATAAGGGCCACTACATCCACTCTCCTTTAAATGGAGAGAAAAAAGGTTTATCGGTCTGACACAGAGTGTCAGTTATGTACAACGACCACGGTAAACAGTCCATTTCAGCTGAAGGCGATAAAAACATCCATTGACATGAATAAAGAAACCTGTTCGACTAATCACGTGGTCACGTGGTCATTGCGGATGACGTGTCAAACAAACTAAGACTTCTATAAGTTGTTTAACACGAACAAAATTAAATAAAAATCTTTGAAGCGTGTTCATAAATCAGAAACTACTCCACGCCAACGTGATCACCCAAACTGTGTCTCTTTGTTTATTTAAAAGGAGTTTTTATGACTTCAGCTGAATCGAGTTTTCAACGTGGTCGCTGTGCGATACTGATACCCTGTTCTCTGAACTACTGGTTTAATGAAATCAAATAAGGGCTACTACATCCACTCTCCTTTTAAAATGGAGAGAGAAAGGTTTTTTGGTCTGACACAGAGTGTTAGTAATGTACAACGACAACAGTAAACAGTCTATTTTCAGCTGAAGGCGATAAAAAACATCCATTGACATGAATAAAGAAACTCTGTTCGACTAATCACGTGGTCACGTGATGACGCCTCAAACAAACTAAGACTTCTATGTTGTTTAACACGAACAAAATTAAATAAAATCTTTGAAGCGCGTTCATAAATCGTGAAAACTACTCCACGCTCAACGTGATCACTCCAAACTGTGTCTCTCTTTGTTTATTTAAAAGGAGTTTTTATGACTTCAGCTGAATCGAGTTTTCAACGTGGTCGCTAAAAGCGATACTGATTTCCTGTTCTCCAAACTACTAAGCTAATGAAATCAAATAAGGGCCACTACATCCACTCTCCTTTAAATGGAGAGAAAAAAAGGTTTATCGGTCTGACACAGAGTGTCAGTAATGTACAACGACACTGCTAAAACAGTCCATTTCCAGCTGAAGGCGATAAAAACATCCATTGACATGAATAAAGAAACTGTTCGACTAATCACGTGGTCACGTGGTCAACATGGATGACGTGTCAAACAAACTAAGACTTATGTTGTTTAACACTTAACAAAATTAAATAAAATCTTTGAAGCGTGTTCATAAATCGTGAACTACTCCACGCCAACGCGATCACCCAAACTGTGTCTCTTTGTTTATTTAAAAGGAGTTTTTATGACTTCAGCTGAATCGAGTTTTTCAATGTGGTCACAAGCGAGCATTGATACCCTGTTCTCTGAACTACTAAGCTTAATGAAATCAAATAAGGGCTACTACATCCACTCTCCTTTAAAATGGAGAGAGAAAAGGTTTTTCGGTCTGACAGAGTGTTAGTAATGTACAACGACAACAGTAAACAGTCTATTTTCAGCTGAAGGCGATAAAAACATCCATTGACATGAATAAAGAAACTCCGTGCTCGACTAATCACGTGGAACACGTGATGACGTCTCAAACAAACTAAGACTTCTATGTTGTTTGACACGAACAAAATTAAATAAAATCTTTGAAGCGTGTTCATAAATCGTAAAACTACTCCACGCTAACCTGATCATTCCAAACTGTGTCTCTTTGTTTATTTAAAGGGAAGTTTTTATGACTTTAGCTGAAATGGAGTTTTCAATGGTCGCCAAAAGGACATTGATACCCTGTTCTCCTAACTACTAAGCGAATAAGATCAAATAATGGCCACTACATCCACTCTCCTTTAAATGGAGAGAAAAAGGTTTATCGGTCTGACACAGAGTGTCAGTAATGTACAACGACCACGGTAAACAGTCCATTTCCAGCTGAAGGCGATAAAAACATCCATTGACATGAATAAAGAAACTTGCTCGACTAATCACGTGGTCACGCGATTACGTGGTCAAACAAACTAAGACTTCTATAAATTGTTTAACACGGTAACAAAATTAAATAAAATCTTTGAAGCGTGTTCATAAATCAGAAACTACTCCACGCGCCAACGTGATCACTCCCAAACTGTGTCTCTTTGTTTATTTAAAAGGAAGTTTTTATGACTTCAGCTGAAATGGAGTTTTCAACGTGGTCGCTTGCAGCGATACTGATACCCTGTTCTCCCGAACTACTAAGTTGAATAAGATCAAATAATGGCCACTACATCCACTCTCCTTTAAAATGGAGAGAAAAAGGTTTATCGGTCTGACACAGAGGTCAGTAATGTACAACGACCACGGTAAACAGTCCATTTCCAGCTGAAGGCTTATAAAACATCCATTGACATGAATAAAGAAACCTGCTCGACTAATCACGTGGTCATTGGGTAGATGACGTGTCAAACAAACTAAGACTTCTATAAGTTGTTTGACACTAACAAAATTAAATAAAATCTTTAAAGCGTGTTCATAAATCGTGAAAACTACCTCCACGCTCAACCTGATCTACTCCAAACTGTGTCTTTGTTTATTTAAAAGGAAGTTTTATGACTTTAGCTGAAATGGAGTTTTCAACGTGGTCGCCAGCGACACTGATACCCTGTTCTCGAACTACTAAGCGAATAAGATCAAATAATGGCCACCACATCCACTCTCCTTTAAATGGAGATTAAAAAAGTTGTTTATCGGGTCTGACACAGAGTGTCAGTAATGTACAACGACCACGGGTAAACAGTCCATTTCCAGCTGAAGGCGATATAAAAACATCCATTGACATGAATAAAGAAACTCCGTTCGACTAATCACGTGGTCACGTGGTCACGTGATGACGTGTCAAACAAACTAAGACTTCTATAAATTGTTTAACACGAACAAAATTAAATAAAATCTTTGGAAGCGTGTTCATAAATCGTAAAACTACTTCACCACGCTCAACGCAAGATCACTCCAAACTGTGTCTCTTTGTTTATTTAAAAGCGAAGTTTTTATGACTTTAGCTGAAATGGAGTTTTCAACGTGAGTCGCAAAGCGATACTGATACCCTGTTTCCGGAACTACTAAGCTTAATAAGATCAAATAATGGCTACTACATCCACTCTCCTTTAAATGGAGAGAAAAAAGGTTTTATCGGTCTGACACAGAGTGTCAGTAATGTACAACGACCACGTAAACAGTCCATTTCCAGCTGAAGGCGATAAAAACATCCATTGACATGAATAAAGAAACTCCGTTCGACTAATCACGTGGTCATTGGTCATGATGATGACGGCCAAACAAACTAAGACTTCTATAAGTTGTTTAACACTTAACAAAATTAAATAAAATCTTTGAAGCGTGTTCATAAATCGTGAAACTACTCCACGCTTCAACGCGGATCACTCCAAACTGTGTCTCTTTGTTTATTTAAAAGGACATTTTTATGATTTCAGCTGAAATGGCGTTTTCAACGTGGTCACCAAGCGATATTGATACCCTCTGTTCTCCCAACTACTAAGCTAATAAGATCAAATAAGGGCCACTACATCCACTCTCCTTTAAAATGGAGAGAGAAAAGGTTTATCGGTCTGACACAGAGTGTTAGTAATTTACAATCTAACACGCTAAACAGTCCATTTCCAGCTGAAGGCGATAAAAACATCCATTGATATGAATAAAGAAACTCGCTCGACTAATCACGTGGTCATCGCGGATGACGTGTCAAACAAACTAAGACTTCTAAGTTGTTTGACACTTAACAAAATTAAATAAAAATCTTTGAAGCGTGTCTATAAATCAGAAAACTACTCCACGCTCAACGTGATCACTCCAAACTGTGCTTTTCCTTGTTTATTTAAAAGGATGAGTTTTTGCGACTTCCAGCTGAATCGGAGTTTTCAACGTGGTCGCCAAAGCGACATTGATTTCCTGTTCTCCAAAACTACTGCCGTAATGGAAATCAAATAAGGGCTACTACATCCACTCTCCTTTAAAATGGAGAGAAAAAAAGGTTTATCGGGTCTGACACAGAGTGTCAGTTATGTACAACGACCACGGTAAACAGTCCATTTCCAGCTGAAGGCGATAAAAACATCCATTGACATGAATAAAGAAACCTGTCTCGACTAATCACGTGGTCACGTGGTCACGGATGACGGTCAAACAAACTAAGACTTCTATAAATTTAACACTCAACAAAATTAAATAAAATCTTTGAAGCGTGTTCATAAATCGTAAACTACTCCATCATCAACGTGATCTACTCCAAACTGTGTCTCTTTGTTTATTTAAAAGGAAGTTTTTATGACTTCAGCTGAAATGGAGTTTTCAACGTGGTCGCCAGCGACATTGATACTTCCTGTTCTCCTAACTACTAAGCCAATAAGATCAAATAATGGCCACTCTCACATCCACTCTCCTTTAAATGGAGAGAAAAAGGTTTATTGCCTGACACAGAGTAAGTCAGTAATGTACAAAATCTACCACTCTAAACAGTCCATTTCAGCTGAAGGCGATAAAAACATCCATTGACATGAATAAAGAAACTCCGTTCGACTAATCACGTGGTCACTGTGGAAGACGTGTCAAACAAACTAAGACTTCTATGTTGTTTGACACGGAATAAAATTAAATAAAATCTTGAAGCTTGCTCATAAATCGAAAACTACTCCACGCTCAACGTGATCACTCCAAACTGTGCCCTTTGTTTATTTAAAAGCGACATTTTACGTGATTTCAGCTGAAATGGCGTTTTCAACGTGGTCGCCAAAGTGCGATATTGATACCCTCTGTTCTCCTGAACTACTAAGCGAATAAGATCAAATAAGGGCCATCAGATCCACTCTCCTTTAAAATGGAGAGAGAAAAAGGTTTATCGTCTGAGACACAGAGTGTTAGTAATTTACAATGAACACGTTAAACAGTCCATTTCATGCTGAAGGCGATAAAAACATCCATTGATATGAATAAAGAAACCTCGTTCGACTAATCACGTGGTTACGTTGACATGACGGTCAAACAAACTAAGACTCTATAAGTTGTTTGACACGTAATGAAAAATTAAATAAAATCTTGAAGCGTGTTCATAAATCAGGAAACCTACTTCCACGCTCAACGTGATCACTCTAAACTGTGCCCTTTGTTTATTTAAAAGGGAGTTTTATGTGACTTTCAGCTGAAATCGGAGTTTTCAACGGTCGCTGCAAAGCGAGCATTGATACTTCTGTTCTCCTAACTACTTGCTTTAATAAGACTCAAATAATGGCTACTACATCCACTCTCCTTTAAATGAGAGAAAAAAGGTTTATTGGTCTGACACAGAGTGTCAGTAATGTACAACGACCACGGTAAACAGTCCATTTCAGCTGAAGGCGATAAAAACATCCATTGACATGAATAAAGAAACTCCTGCTCGACGACCACGTGGTCACGTGGTCACGCGGATGACGTGTCAAACAAACTAAGACTTCTATAAGTTGTTTAATACGAACAAAATTAAATAAAATCTTGGAAGCGTGTTCAAAATCGTGAAAATCACTCTACGCTCAACGCGTGATCACTCCAAACTGTGTCTCTCTTTTTATTTTAAAAGGAAGTTTTTATGACTTTAGCTGAAATTGAGTTTTCAACGGGTCGCCAGCGCGATTACTGATACCCTGCTCTCCTAACTACTTGCCTAATAAGATCAAATAATGGCTACTACATCCACTTCCTTTAAATCGAGAGAAAAATAGTTTATCGCCTGACACAGAGTGTCAGTAATGCCAACGACCGCGTAAACAGTCCATTTTCAGCTGAAGGCGATAAAAACATCCATTGACATGAATAAAGAAACTCTGTTCGACTTAATCTACCGTGGTCATTGCGATGACGTGTCAAACAAACTAAGACTTCAAAAAGTTGTTTGACATGAACAAAATTAAATAAAATCTTTGAAGCGTGGTTCATAAATCGTGAAACTACTCCACGCTCAACGTGATCACTCCAAAACTGTGTCTCTTTGTTTATTTAAAAGGACATTTTGCTGACTTCAGCTGAAATGGCTTTCCAACGAATGCTGTGCGATACTGATACCCTGGTTCTCCGAACTACTGCTTAATAAGATCAAATATGGGCCACTACATCCACTCTCCTTTAAATGGAGAGAGAAAAGGTTTATCGTAGTCTGACACAGAGTGTTAGTAATTTATAACCGAACACGTTAAACAGTCCATTTCAGCTGAAGGCGATAAAAACATCCATTGACATGAATAAAGAAACTCCGTTCGACTAATCACGTGGTCATACAGATGACGTGTCAAACAAACTAAGACTTATAAGTTGTTTGACACTTAACAAAATTAAATAAAATCTTTGAAGCGTGTTCATAAATCGAAACTACTCCGACGTTCAACGTGATCACTCCAAACTGTGTCTCTTTGTTTATTTAAAAGGATATTTTTGGCGACTTCAGCTGAAATGGCGTTTTCAACGCGGGTCGCTGTGCGATACTGATACCCTGTTCTCGGAACTACTAAGGCTTAACACTGAAATCAAATAAGGGCTGACTACATCCACTTCTCCTTTAAATGGAGAGAGAAAAGCATTTTGGTCTGACACAGAGTGTTAGGTAATGTACAAATCCACAACAGTAACAGTCCATTTTCAGCTGAAGGCGATAAAAGCATCCATTGATATGAATAAAGAAATCTGTTCGACTCACCACGTGGTCACGTGATGACTTGTCAAACAAACTAAGACTTCTATGGGTTGTTTGACACGAACAAAATTAAATAAAATCTTTGAAGCGCGGTTCATAAATCGGGAAAACTACTCATCGTCAACGTGACGCACTCCAAACTGTGTCTCTTTGTTTATTTAAAAGGAAGTTTTTATGACTTTAGCTGAATTTGAGTTTTCAATGGTCGCTGCAGCGACACTGATACTCCTGTTCTCCGAACTACTAAGCGAATAAGATCAACCAATGGCCATTGGCATCCACTTTTAAATGGAGAGAAAAAAAGGTTTATCGCCTGACAAGCAGAGTGTCAGTAATGCACAACGATCATGGTAAACTGTCCATTTTCAGCTGAAGGCGATAAAAACATCCATTGACATGAATAAAGAAACCTGTTCGACTAATCACGTGGTCACGCGATGACGTAAATAAACAAATCCAAGACTTCTAAAAAGTTGTTTGACACGAACAAAATTAAATAAATACTTTGCCGCATGTTCATAAATCGTAAAACTACTATGCACGCCTACCAACGGATCACTCCAAACTGTACGTCTCTTTATTTATTTAAGTAGGAAGTTTTGTGACTTCAGCTGAATCGAGTTTTCAACGTGGACGCACAAAGCGACATTGATACCCTGTTCTCTTGAACTACTGCGAATGAAATCAAATAAGGGCGCTAATTACATCCACTCTCCTTTAAATGGAGAGAGAAAAGGTTTATTGGTCTGACACAGAGGGAAGTAGTAATGTACAACGACAACAGTAAACAGTCCATTTTCAGCTGAAGGCGATAAAAACATTTATTGACATGAATAAAGAAACTCCGCTCGACTAATCACGTGGTCATTTTGATGACGGTCAAACAAACTAAGACTTCTATGTTGTTTGACACTTAACAAAATTAAATAAAATCTTGAAGTGCATGTTCATAAATCGTGTAAACTACCTCCACGCTCAACGTGACTACCCAAACTGTGTCTCTTTGTTTATTTAAAAGGACATTTTTTATGACTTCCAGCTGAAATGGCGTTTTCAATGTGAGTCGCTGTGTTGATACTGATACCCTGTTCTCGAACTACGCTGCTTAATAAGATCAAATAATGGCTACTACATCCACTCTCTTAAAATGAGAGAAAAAAGGTTTATCGGTCTGACAGAGGTCAGTATTTGCACAACGACCACGTAAACAGTCCATTTCTCAGATGAAGGCGATAAAAACATCCAATGACATGAATAAAGAAATCTGCTCGACTAATCACGTGGTCACGGGTGATGACGTGTCAAACAAACTAAGACTTCTATGTTGTTTGACACTAACAAAATTAAATAAAAATCTTTGAAGCTTGTTCATAAATCAGAAAACTACTTGCACGCCCAACCCAAACACTCCAAACTGTGTCTCTTGTTTATTTAAAAGGAAGTTTTTATGACTTTAGCTGAAATTGAGTTTTAAACGCGATCGCTGCAAGCGACATTGATACTCCTGTTCTCCGCGAACTACTGGCTAATAAGATCAAAATAATGGCTACTACATCCACTTCCTAAAATGGAGAGAAAAAAGGTTTATCTGCCTGACATAGAGTGTCAGTAATGTACAACGCACCACGGTAAACAGCTCCATTTCCAGCTGAAGGCGAAAACATCCATTGATATGAATAAAGAAAATCTGCTCGACTAATCACGTGGTCACGTGGTCACATGATGACGACGTCAAACAAACTAAGACTTCTATGTTGTTTAACACGTAACAAAATTAAATAAAATCTTGAAGCGTGTTCATAAATCGAAAATCTACCTTCTCACGCTCAACGTGGATCACTCCAAACTGTGTCTCTTTGTTTATTTAAAAGGACATTTTAATGACTTCAGCTGGAAACATGGCGTTAACAACGGGTCGCGCAGCGACATTGATACCCCTGTTCTCCTAACTACTGCTTCTAATAAGACTCAAATAAGGGCTACTACATCCACTCTCCTTTAAATGGAGAGAAAAGGTTTATCGGTCTGACACAGAGTGTTAGTAATTTACAAACGAACACGGCTAAACAGTCCATTTCAGCTGAAGGCGATAAAAACATCCATTGACATGAATAAAGAAACTCCGCTCGACTAATCACGTGTGGTCACGCGATGACGTGTCAAACAAACTAAGACTTCTATAAGTTGTTTGACACTAACAAAATTAAATAAAATCTTGAAGCGTGTTCATAAATCGTAAACTACTCCACGCTAACGTGATCACCCAAACTGTGTCTCTTGTTTATTTAAAAGGAAAGTTTTTATGACTTCAGCTGAATCGGAGTTTTCAACGTGGTCGCAGTGCGATACTGATTTCCTGTTCTCCAAACTACTAAGCTAATGAAATCAAATAAGGGCTACTACATCCACTTTCCTTTAAATGGAGAGAAAAAAGGTTTATCGGTCCGATACACAGAGTGTCAGTTATGTACAACGACTACGGAAAACAGTTCATTTCCAGTTGAAGGTGATAAAACATCCATTGATATAGAATAAAGAAAACTCCGGTCGACTAATCACGGTCACGTGGTCGATACGGACGTGCCAAACAAACTAACACTTCTATGTTGTTTAACACTTAACAAAATTAAATAAAATCTTTGAAGCGTGTTCATAAATCGTGAAACCACTCCAGGCGCCAATGTGATCACTCCAAACTGTAGTCCTCTTTGTTTATTTAAAATGAGTTTTTATGATTCCGCTGAATCGAGTTTTCAATGCGAACGCCAAAGCAGCGAGCATTGATACTCCTGGTTCTCTGAACTACTTCGGGTTTAATGAAATCAAATAAGGGCTTACTAAGATCCACTCTCCCTTAAAATGAGAGAGAAAAGGTTTTTGGTCTGATAGAGTGTTAGTAATGTATGCACGGCCAACAGTAACAGTCTATTTTCAGCTGGACATATAAAAGATCCATTGATATGAATAAAGAAATCTGTTTGATCTTTCAATCACGTGGTCACGTGATGATGTCCTCAAATAAAATAAGATTTCATAAGTTGTTTAAATACTTAAATAAAATTAAAGCAAATCTTGAAGCGTGTTCATAAATCAGAACCAATTGTACGCTCAACGTGATCACTCAAACTGTGTCTCTTTGTTTATTTAAAAGGAGTTTTTATGACTTCAGCTGAATCGGAGTTTTCAACGCGGTTTGCTGGAAGTATACTGATTTCCTGTTCTCCAAACTACTGGCTTAATGAAATCAAATAAGGGCTATTTCACATCCACTCTCCTTTAAAATGGAGAGAAAAAAGGTTTATCGGTTCGACATACAGAGTGCCACTTATGTACAACGCACCAATGTAAATAGTCCATTTCCAGCTGAAGGCGATATAAAACATCCATTGATATGAATAAAGAAACTCCGCTTCGACATTCATCATACGTACGTGGTCATTGCGGGATGACGTGTCAAATAAACTAAGACTCTATGTTGCCTAACACTTGAACAAAATGAAATAAAATCTTGGAAGCGCGGTTCATAAATCAGAAACTATTTCCATTTTCAACGTGGACTACTCCAAATCGTAGTCCTCTTTGTTTATTTCTTAAAAGGGAGTTTTTGATGACTTCAGCCGAACTCGAGTTTTCAAATGGTCGCCACAGCGATACTGATACCCTGTTCTCCTGAACTACTAAGCTTAATGAAATCGGGCCAAGGGCTATCGCAAGATCCACTCTCCTTTAAAAATGGAAAGAGAGAAAAGGTTTTTGGTCTGATACAGAGGTTAGTAATGTACAACGACAACAGTAAATAGCCCTATTTAAATAATGGGCGATAAAAACATCCAATACTGACATGAATAAAGAAACCCTGTTCGACTCAATCACGTGGTCGATGCGGATGACGCCTCCAAACAACCTAAGACTCCTATAGTTGCGTTTGACACTTAACAAAATTAGCCCAAATCTTTGAAGCTTGGTTCATAAATCGTAAAACTACTGTACACCCAACCTGGACTGTCATTCCAAACTCGGCCCGGTGTTCATTTGGGCATGGAAGTTTTTTGCGACTTTAGCTGGAAATGGAGTTTTCAACGTGGCCGCCAAAAGGACATTGATACTCCCGTTGCTCCCTAACTACTAAGTTTAATAAGATCAAATAATGGCTAATTATAATTCACTCTCCTTTAAAATGGAGAGAAAAAGGTTTATTTGGTCTGACAGAGAGTGTCAGTAATGTACTAAAATGACTACGGTAAAATAAATGTCCATTTCCAGCTGAAGGCGATATAAAACATCTTACTGACATAGAATACACAAAACCCGCTGTCGGATCTAATCACGCGGGCTACGTAACAGCTGCAGTGATTACGGTCAAAATAAACTAAGACTTCTATAAAATTGCTTTAATACCTAACAAAAATTAAATAAAAATCTTTGAAGTGTGTCTATAAATCAGAAACTACTCCACGCTTCAACGTGACTTACTCCAAACTGTGTCTCTTTTTGTTTATTTAAAAGGAAGTTTTTATGACTTCCAGCTGGAAATGGAGTTTTCAACGCGTCACAGTGCGACATTGGATACCCTGAAGTTCTCCAACTACTGCTGCTTAATAAGATCACAATAAGGGCTACTACATCCACTCTCCTTTTAAAATGGAGAGAAAAAGGTTGATGGGTTCGATATAGAGTGTCAGTAATGTACAACGTACCATTTGTAAATAGTCCATTTCCCAGCCGAAGGCGAGAAAAACATCCATACTGATACGTAGAATAAAGAAACCTGCTTCGACTAATCAGCGTGGTTTCAGATGATGACACAAAAATAAACTAAGACTTGGCAAGCGGTCTATATTGACACTAACAAAATTAAATAAAATTCCTATGCGTTGTTCACAGATCGTAGTAGAAACTGACTCCAGTATCACCAACCTGACTACCCAAACTGCGTCCCTTTGTTTATTTGGCAAGGTTTATGATCTTTTGACTTTAGCTGAAATGGAGTTTTCAAATGTGGTCGCTTAAGCGACACTGATACCCCCTGTTCTCGGAATCTACTAAGCGAATAAGATCAAATAATGGGCTACTACATCCACTCTCCTTTTAAATGCAGATTAAAAAGAGCGATCTGTCTGATATAGAGTAAGCCATCATACACAATGACCACGGTAAACAGTCCATTTCCAGCTGAAGGCGGAGAAACATCCATTGACATGAATAAAAGAACCTCCGCTCGATTAATCATGTGGTCACGCGGTTTACGCGTGATGACGTGCCGAACAAATCAAGACTTATAAATCTGTTTAATACTTAACGAAAATTAAATAAAATCTTTGGGCGTGTGTTCATAAATCGTAAACTATTTCTACGCCAACGCGGACTACTCCAAATCGTGTCTCTTTGTTTATTTGGCAGCGAAGCTTTTGCGATTTCCAGCTGAAATGTGAGTTTTCAATGTGGTCGCTGTGCGACATCGACACCCCCGTGGCCTCCGAACTCCACGCTTAGAATAAGAACAGACAATGGCTACTCACATCCACTTCCTTTAAATGGAGAGAAAAAGAAAGTTTATTTGGTCTGATACAGAGTGTCAGTAATGTACAAATCTACTATCGCAAAACAGTCCACTTCAGCGCTGAAGGCGATAAAAACATCCATTGACATGAATAGCATAAACCTTGTTCGACTAATCACGTGGTCATGCCGTGATGACGTGTCAAAACAAAACTAAGACTTCTATAAGCTAGTTTGACACTTAGCAAAATTAACACAAAATCTTTGAAGCGTGGTTCATAAATCAGAAAACTATCTACACGCTTCAACCTGACTGGCTCCAAACTGTGTTCCCTTTGTTTATTTTAAGAAGGAAGTTTTTATGACTTTAGCTGAAATGGAGTTTTCAACGTGATCATGCAAGCATACTGATACTCTCTGCTCTCGGAACTACTTGTTTAATAAGATCAAATAATGGCTACCACATCCACTCTCCTTTAAAATGGAGATAAAAAAAGGTTTATCGAAGCCTGATACAGAGTGCCTGCATGTGACAACCACCACGGTAAATAGTCCATTTCCAGTTGAAGGCGATAAAACATCCATTGATATGAATAAAGAACCCTGCCCGGATTTAATTACGTGGTCATGTGGTCAGCGTGATGATGTGTCAAAATAAACTAAGATTTATAAATTGTTTAACATGAAATAAAATTAAATAAAATCTTTGAAGCGTGTCTTATAAATCGAAACTATCAGGAGCTCAATGCGGATTACCCAAACTGTGCCTCTTTGTCTATTTAAAAGCAAAGCTTATGACTTTAGCTGAAATGGAGTTTTCAACGCGGTCGCAAAGGACATACTGACACCCTGCTCCCCGTTCTACCGTTTAATAAGATCAAATAATGGCTACTTGGCATCCACTTTCTTTAAATGGAGAGAAAAAAGGATTATCGGTCTGATACAGAGTGTCTGGAATGTATAATGACCACTGGCCAGGCCCACTTCCAGCTGAAGGTGATATAAAACATCCATTGATATGAATAAAAGAACTCATCTCGACTAATTCACGCGGGTCAGCGTGGTTGCGCGACATGACGCCGTCAAACAACCTAAGACTTGGCAAGTTGTTTAAACACTTAATAAAATTGGGGCAAATTCTTGAAGCTTGCTCCATAAATCAGAAAACTATCGCGTACGCCTAACGTGATCAACTAAACTGTGTCTCTTTGCCGATTTGGGTATGACTTTTTATGACTTCAGCTGAACCGGGAGTTCTCAATGCGGTTGCCAAAAGGAGCATTGCTACCATGTTCTCCGTAACTACTAAGCGTAAATAAGATCAAAATAATGGCTAAATTTCCGCT
Organism: Puntigrus tetrazona; assembly: GCF_018831695.1. Taxonomy (NCBI): domain Eukaryota; kingdom Metazoa; phylum Chordata; class Actinopteri; order Cypriniformes; family Cyprinidae; genus Puntigrus; species Puntigrus tetrazona. The sequence goes on from NC_056713.1 coordinate 3,716,170, forward strand.
AATCTGCACTCAGCCGCGAAAATGGAGAGAGAAAAGGTTTATTGGTCTAAACCATAGTGTTAGTGAATGTACAAACGACCTCACGGTAAATAGTTCATTTTCAGCTGAAGGCGATAAAAACATCCATTGACATGAATAAAGAAACTCGTTCGGACGAATCACGTGGTCGCAGTTGATGATGCCGTTTGGTACAAACTAAGACTTCTAAAGTGCTGTTTGACATGAAATAAAAATTAACAATAACAAAATCTTTGAAGCGCGTTCATAAATCAGAAAACTACTCTACGCTCAACGTGATCACCTCCAAACTCAGTCTCTTTGTTTATTTGGAAGGAGCTTTATGACTTCAGCTGAATCGAGTTTTCAACGCGGTTGCCGTGCGCATACTGATATCACTTCCTGTTCTCGGAACTACTAAGTTTAATAAGATCAAATAATGGCTACTACATCCACTCTCCTTTAAATGGAGAGAAAAAAGGTTTATCGTCTGATACAGAGTGCCAGTAATGCGGCAAATGACTCACGTGTAAATAGTCCATTTCGAAGTTGAAGGAGTTATAAAACATCCATTGATATGAATAAAAGAAACTCCGCTCGGATTAATCACGTGGTCATGGTCACGCGTGATGACGGTCAAATAACCTAAGACTTTTCTGGTAAATTGTTGTAAATACGCAACAAATTTAAATAAAATCTTGGAAGCGGTTCATCGAATCAGAAACTACTCTACGCTCATAACGACTACTCCAAACTGTGCCTCTTTCGGTTCTATTTAAAAGGAAGTTTTTATGGATTTTAGCTGTAAAATGAGTTTTCAACGTGGAGTCGCCAAAGCGATACTGATACTCTGGTTTCCGGAACTACTAAGCTTAATAAGATCAAATAATGGCTAGTCCATCCACTCTCCTTTAAAAATGGAGAGAAAAAGAGCGATCGGGTTCGACACAGAGTGTCTGCAATGTATAACGTACTCACGGTAAATAGTCCATTCCCAGCTGAAGGCGATAAAGACATCCATTGACATGAAATAAAGAAACCTGTTCGGACTAATCACGTGTGGTCACGTGGTCACGGATGACGTGTGTCAAACAAACGGAGATTTCTATAACTAAACACTCTAATGTAAATTAAATAAAATCTTTGAAGCGTGGTCTATAAATCAGAAATCCACCTATCGCTTCTCAACGTGATCACTCCAACCTGTGAATCTTTGTTTATTTAAAAGGAAGTTTTGGTGACTTTAGCTGAAATGGAGTTTTCAATGCGGACAAAGCAAGATACTGATACTACCCTGTTCTCGGAACTACTGGGCTTAATAAGATCAAATAATGGCTACTACATCCACTCTCCTTTTAAATGGAGAGAAAAGAGGTTTATCGGGTCTGACACAGAGTGTCAGTAATGTACAATCTACTACGTAAAATAGTCCATTTCAGTTCATGGCGATAAAAGTATCCATTGATACGAATGAAGAAATCTGCTCGGACTAATCACGTGGTCACGTGGTCACGTGGATGACGCCAAACAAAATTCAAGACTTCTATTAGAATCTCGTTTAAAATACGCAATAAAATTAAATAAAATCTTGGAAGCGTGTCTATAAATCGTAAAATCCATACCATATTTCACTAACGTGATCACTCCAAACCGTGCCTCTTGTTTACTTTAGGAAGGAAGTTTTTAAGGACTTTAGCTGAAATGGAGTTTTCAATGCGAGCCACAAGCAAAGGGATACTGATACCCTTTTCTCCGAATCTACTGGCAGGTAAGGAAGATCAAATAATGGCTCACTACATCCACTCTCCTTTTAAATGGAGAGAGGCAAAAAAGGTTTATCGGTCTGATACAGAGTGTTAGTAATGCATAAATTAATTCACGTGTAAATAAAGTCCATTTCAGCTACAGGCGATAAGAACATCGATTGACATGAATAAGAAATTCCGTTCGACTCATCACGGGTCACGTGGTTATCACGTGAGGACGTGTCAAACAAAATTCAAGACTTCTAAGTGTTGTTTAAATACGCAAAAAAATTAAATAAAATCTTTGAAGCGCGTTCATAAATCAGAAAACTACTCCACGCTTCAACGTGATCACCCCAAACTGTGTCCCTTTGCTTATCGGAAAAGGAGTTTTTATGACTTCAGCTGAATCGAGTTTCTAACGGAGCCGCCAAAGCGATACTGATACTCTGTTCTCGGAACTACTGGCTTAATAAGATCAAATAATGGCCACTTGCGATCCACTCCTCTTTAAAATGGAGAAAAAAGGTTAACACTGTCTGGATACAGAGTAAGTCAGTAATGCACAATGACTACGTGTAAACAGTCCATTTCCAGCTGAAGGCGATAAAAACATCCATTGATATGAATAAAGAAACCTGTCTGGATTCACTACGTGGTCAGCGTGGTTTACAGCGATGACGCGGTCAGCCAAACTAAGACTTCTATAAATTGTTTACCACTTAAATAAAATTAGCAAAAAATCTTTGAAGCGCGACTCATAAATCAGAAAACTACTCTCACGTGGCCAACGTGACTACTCCAAACTGTGTCTCTTTGTTTATTTAAAAGGAGTTTTTATGACTTCCAGCTGAATCGGAGTTTTCAACGTATACAAAGGATACTGATACTATACGTTCCTAACTACTGCTTAACAAGATCAAATAATGTTTATACTTCATGAACCACTCGCTTTCTAAATGGAGAGAGAAAAGGTTTATTGGTCTGAGATAGAGTGTTAGGTAAATGTGTTAATCACTAATTGTACACACAGCCCCATTTTCAGCTGAAGTATAAAAATATCCATTGATACGGAAGAAGAAATCTCTGTCTGGATTTACCACGTATCACGCGAAGGACGGGTCAAACAAACTAAGATTTCTAAAAGTTAGTTTTATACTTAACAAAATTGGCAAATCTCGAAGCGTTCACAATCACTGTGAAATCACTCTACAGACGCCAATCTGATCACTCCAAACTGTGTCTTCTTTGTTTATTTGGGCAAAGGGAGTTTTTATGACTTCCAGCTGAATCGGAGTTTTTTAACGTGGTCACTTGTGTGACATTGGATACTCCTGCTCTGCGACCTACATTGCGTAATAAGATCAAAATAATGGCTACTTGGCATCCACTCCTTAAAATGGAGAGAAAAAAGGTTTACTTGTCTGATGCCAAAGTGTCAGTTATGTACAATGACCATTGTAAACAGTCCATTCTCTAGCTGGTTAGCGATAAAACACCCATTGATATGAATTAAAGAAACTCCGCTCGACTAATCAAGTGGTCACAGGATGACGTCAAACAAAACTAAGACTTCTATGGGTTGCTTGACACTTAATAGCTAAATTGGGGCTGTAAATCTCAAAGTGTGTTCATAAATCGTGAAAACTCACTCTACGCTTCAACCTGGACTACTCCAAACTGTGGCCCCTTTGCTTCTATTTAAAAGGACGCCTTAAAGGACTTTCTTTAGGGCTGAAATGGAGCTTCTAATTTGGCCGCCAAAAGTGATACTGATACCCCTGCTCCTTGGAACTACTAAGCGAATAAGATCAAATAGTCGGCTACTACATCCACTCTCCTTTAAAATGGAGAGAAAAAAAGGTTTATCGGTCTGATACAGAGTGTCAGTAATGTACAACGACCACGGTAAGTCAGCCCATTTCAGCCGAAGGCGATAAAAACATCCATTGGATATGAATAAAGAAATCACTCGGATCTCAATGGCGCAATAGTCATTGCCGATTGCGGGTCAAATAAACTAAGACTTGAAAAGTTGTTTGATACTTAACAAAACTAAATGCAAAATCTTTGAAGTGGTTCACAAATCAGGAAATTCACTATCGCTCAACCTGACTACTTCCCAAAACTGTGTTTCTTTGTTAATTTAAAAGGAAGTTTTTTATGACTTTAGCTGAAATTGAGTTTTCAACGGAATGCTGTGATATATTGATACTTCTGTTCTCGGAACTGCTGGTTTAATAAGATCACATAATGGCTACTACATGCACTCACTTCTAAAGCTGAGAGAAAAAGAGGTTTATTTCTGGTCTAGATATAGAGTGCCAGTATCGTACAACGACAATCGTAAATAAATCCATTTCAGCCGAAGTGGGCGTATAAGTAAATGATCTACTGATATGAATAAAGCAACTCTGCTTCGGATCTAATCAGCGTGGTCACAGGATGACGCGTGTCAAACAAACTAAGAATTGGTAAGTTATCGGATATTTAATAAAATTAATGTAAAAATCTTTGAAGCGTGTTCATAAATCGTGAATCTACTCCATAGCTTCAACGCGGATCATCTAAAACTGTATCTCTTTGTTTATTTAGAAGGAAGGTTCTTATGGATTTAGCTGAATGGTGGAGTTTTCAACGTGATTCGTACAGAAGTGAGCATTGATACCGGGTTCTCCGAATCATTACAATAATATCAAATAATGGCTATCGTGATCCACTTCTCTTTAAATGTGAGAGAAAAAAAGAATATTTATCGGGCCCATACAGAGTGTCAGTGACGTACAACGTACTATTGCGCACAGTCCATTTCCAGTTAAAAGCTATAAAAATATCAAATTGACATGAATAGCGCGGACTTTGTTCGACTAATCACGTGGTCACGCGGATGACGCACGTGTCAACCAAAAAACGGCAATGTTGTTTGATACGCAACAAAAATTAAATGAAATCTTTGAAGCTTGTCTATAAAATCAGAATTATCTGTACGTCAACGTGACTACTCCAAAACTGTGTCTCTTTGTTTATTTAGTGCGTAAAGCTTTATGACTTAAACTCGAAACGGAGTTTTCAACGTGTCTGCCAAAGTGATACTGGGATTCTCCAACTACTAAGTTAATGGGATGATCACAATGGCTACTTGGCATCCACTCTCCTTTAAAAATGAGAGAAAAGGTTTTTCGGTCTGATACATAGTGTCTGCATTGTACAACCACCACGTAGAACAGTCCATTTCCAGCTGAAGGCCATGGCAATATCCATTGACTTGAAGAAAGAAACTCCGTTCGATTTAATTCACGTGGGTCACGTGGTCAAGGTGATGACGTCAAACAACCTAAGACTTCGGTGTTGTTTAATACGGTAACAAAATTAAATGAAATCTTTGAAGCCGCCCATCAATCGAACTACTCTTGTATCGCCAACGCGATCACTCCCAAACTGTGGCCCTTGTTTATTTAAAAGGACATTTTTATGACTTCAGCTGGAAATGGCTGCTTAACGTGATCGCCTGTGCGACATTGATACCCTCTGCTCCTCTCAACTATTGGTTTAATAAGAGATCAAATAAGGGCTACTTACATCCACTCTCCTTTAAAATGGAGAGAGAAAAGGTTTATCGGTCTGACATAGAGTGTTAGTAATTTACAACAAACACGTTAAATAGTCCATTTCCAGTTGAAGGCTTATAAAAAGCATCTTACTGACATGAGACAAAGAACTCCGCTCGACTAATTACATGGTTACGTGATGACGTGTCAAACAAATCTAAGATTTCTAAAAGTGCTGTTTGATACCAAATAAAAATTAAATAAAAATCTCTTTGAAGCTTGTCTATAAATCAGAAAAACTACTCTATCGCTTCAATGGATTACTCCAAACTGTGTCTCTTTGTTTATTTGGGTATAAAGTTTTATGACTTTAGCTGAAACGGAGTTTTCAACGTGGTATTGCCAAAGTGATACCGATTCTCCTAACTACTGGGTTGTAATAAGATCAAATAATGGTTAATTACATCCACTCTCCTTAAAAAATGAGAGAGAGAAAAGGCTTACGTTGGTCTGAGACAGAGTGCTAGTAATGTACAACGACCGCGTAAACAGTCCATTTTCAGCTGAAGGCTATAAAACATCTACTGACATGAATAAAGAAACTCCGCTTCGGATTAATCACGCGGTTTACGCGATGACGCGTCAAATAAACTAAGACTTCTAAAAAGTGGTTTGATTACGAACAAAATTAAAGAAAATCTTCGGGCGTTGTCTATAAATCGTGAAAACTACTCTACGCTTCAACGTGACTACTCCAAAACTGTGGCCCTTTGTTTATTTAAAAGGACATTTTAAGGATTTCAGCTCGAAATGGCGGTTAACGCGGTCGCCAAAGCGACATTGATACTCCTGTTCTCCGAATCACTAAGCGAATAAGATCAAATAAGGGCTACCACATCCACTCTCTTTAAAATGTGAGAGAGAAAGAGCCTGACGGTCTGACACAGAGTGCCAGTTATGTACAACGACCTACTGTAAATACAGTCCATTTCAGCTGGAAGGCGATAAAAACATCCATTGATATGAATGAAGAAATCTGCTTCGACTAATCACGTGGTCACAGGATGACGTGTCACACAATCCAAAACTTCTATGGTTGTTTGACACGCAATAAAATCTAAATGAAATCTTTGAAGCGCGGTTCATAAATCGTGAACCATTTCCTTAATTCAACGTGACTAACCAACCAGGCCCCCTTGTTTCATTTTAAAAGGAGCTTTTATGATCTCAGCTGAATCGGAGTTTTCAATGCGATCGCTGCGTTAGTATTGACAATTTGCCCTCCTAAACTACTAGTTTAATAAGATCAAAATATACTACTGGGCATCCACTTCCCTTTAAAAATGAGAGAAAAAAGGCTTTATCTGTTCGATGACAGAGTGTTAGGTACTGTACAAATTCCACTAATGCAAACAGTCCATTCTCTGAGCTGAAGGCGATAAAACATCCATTGACATGAATAAAGAAACCTGTTCTGACTAACTACGTGGTCATTGCTGATGACCTTCGTCAAACAAATCTAAAAACTCTATAAGTTGTTTGATACCTAATGAAAATGAATGAACTTTGTAAAGCGCAGTCTGTAAATCGCAAACTATTCCACGCTCAACGTGATCACTCCAAACTGTATCTCCTTGTTTATTTGGGGTATAAAGTTTCTTATGACTTTAGCTGGAAATGGAGCTTTAAACGTGGTCGCCAAAGTATACTGATACTCCCTGTCTTTGGAACTACTTGGCCGAATAAGATCAAATAATGGCTACTACATCCACTCCTTTAAAATGGAGAGAAAAAAGGTTTTTCGGTTCGATAGCAGAGTGTCAGTATCGTGCAACGACCACGGTAATGAAGCCCATTTCCCCAGTTGGAAGGCTTATAAAAACATCCATTGACTTGGTTGAAAGAAACCCAAGGTCTGGATCTAATCTTCACGCGGTGGGCGTGGTCGTTATGGAGGATGCGTCAAACAAACTAAGACTTCTATGTTGCTTAATACTAACAAAATTGTAATAAAATCTTTGAAGCGTGGTTCATAAACAGTGAAACTACTCCACGCTCAACGTGATCATTACCCAAACTGTATGTTCTTTGTTTCATTTAAAAGGACATTTCTATGACTTCAGCTGAAATGATGTTTTAATCGCGAATGCCAAAGTGATACTGATATCTCTGCTCTCCAACTACTGGTTTAATAAGATCAAATAAGGGGCTTACTGCTAATTCACTCTCCTTTAAATGGAGAGAGAAAAGGTTTATCGGGTCTGATACAGGAGTGTTAGTAATTTAAGTAACAAACACGTTGGAAACAGTCCATTTCCCAGCTGAAGGCGAGAAAAACATCCATTGACATGAAGAAAGGAAACCTGTTTTGACTAATCATTACGTGGTTACGATGACGTGTCAAACAAACTAAGACTTCTAAAAGTTGTTTGACACCAACAAAATTAAATAAAATCTTAAGCGCAGGTTCATAAATCGTAGAAAACTACTCTACACTTCAACGTGGACTACTCCAAACTGTGTCTCTTGTTTATTTGGGTAATAAAGTTTTTATGACTTTAGCTGAAAACGTGAGTTTTTTGAATGGTCGCTTGTGCGTATACTGATTCAACTAACTACTGCGGTAATAAGATCAAATAATGGCTAATACATCCACTCTCCTTTAAATGGAGAGAGAAAAGGTTTCATTGGTCTGGAGACAGAGTAAGTTAGTAATGCACAACGATCACGCGTAAACAGTCCATTCTTTGAAATGAAGGCTATAAAAACATCCATTGATATGAATAAAGAAACCTGCTGGACTAATCACGGGTCACGTTGATGACGCCGTGTCACACAAAACTAAGACTTCTAAAAGTGGTTTGATACTTAATAAAATTAAATAAAATCTTCGGCGTGTTCATAAATCGAACCTACTCCACGCCAACGCGACTACTCCAAACTGTGCCTCTTTGTTTATTTGGGTGCGACATTTCTTATGACTTCAGCTGAAATGGCGTTTTCATCGTGCTCGCCAAAGCGACATTGATACCCTCGTTCTCCTAACTACTGCCGGTAATAAGATCAAATATGCCACTAAGCATCCACTCTCTCCTTTAAAATGGAGAGAGAAAAGGTTTATCGGTCTGATACAGAGTGTCAGTTGTGTAAGCAACTACCACTAATGTAAACAGTCCATTTCCCAGCTGAAGGTTATAAAAAGATCCATTGATATGAAGAAAGAAACCTGCTCGGACTCAATCACGTGGTTTATTATGATGACGTGTCAAACAACCAAAAACTTCTATAAGTTGTTTGACAATAACAAAATTAAATGAAATCTTTGGGGCGTGTCTATAAATCAGAAAACTATCCACGCTTCAACGTGACTACTCCAAATCGTGTCTCTTTGTTTATTTTAAAGGAGCTTTTATGGATTTCCAGCTGAACCGGAGTTTTCAATGGAAGCCGCAAAGCGAGCATTGATAATTTCTTGTTCTCCGAACTACTACGCTAATAAGACTCAAAATAATGGCTATGGCATCCACTCTCCTTTAAAATGGGAGAGAAAAAAAGGTTTATCGGGTCTGATACAGAGTGTTAGGTATTGTACACCCACTAATGGTAAATAGCTCATTTCAGCTGAAGGCGATAAAACATCCATTGACATGAAGGAAGAAATCTGCTCGGATTTCAACTACGTGTGGTCATTGCGATGACCTGCCGAACAAACTAAAACTTCTATGTTGTTGTCGATACTTAACAAAATTAAAATGGTAAATCTTTGAAGCGTGGTTCATGGGAATCGTAAACTACTTCCATCACCAACGTGATCTGAACAACCAGTGCCTCTTTGTTTCATTTAAAAGGAAGTTTTGGTGACTTTAGCTGAAATGTGAGTTTCTAACGTGGTCGCTGTGCGACACTGATACCCTGCTCTCGGAACTACTGCCTAATAAGATCAAATAATGGCCACTGCATCCACTCTCTTTAAAAATGGAGAGAAAAAAGGTTTATCGGTCTGACACAGAGTGTCAGTAATGCACAACCACCACGGTAAATACACAGTCCATTTCCAGCTGAAGGCGAGTAAAAAAACATCCATTGACATGAATAAAGAAACTCCGTTTCCTCGGACTAATCACGCAATCATTACATGACGTGTCAAATAAACTAAGTACTCGCAAAGCTAAGGTTTGATAATTTAACAAAATTAAATAAAATCTTTGAAGCGCGGTTCATAAATCAGAAAACTACCTCCACGCCAACCTTGACTACCTCCAAACTGCGTTTCTTTGTTTATTTAAAAGGCAGTTTTTATGACTTTAGCTGAACTTGAGTTTTCAACGCAGCCGCCAAAAGGCATACTGACAATTTCTGTTCTTTGGAACTACTAAGCTTAATCAGTATCAAATAATGGCTACTTACATCCATCCTCCTTTAAAATGGAGAGAAAAAGGTTTATCGGTTCGATAATAGAGTGTCAGTAATGCATAAAACGATAACGGTAAACAGTCCATTTCAGCTGACGCTTATAAAACATCTATTGATATGAACAAAGAACCTGCTCGACTAACTTTCACTACGTGGTCATGCGGATGATGTGGTCAAACAAACTAAGACTTCTATAAGTTGTTTGACAATTTAATAAAAATTAAATAAAATCTTTGAAGCGTGTCTATAAATCGTGAAACTACTCCCACGCTTCAATGTGACTACCCAAATCGTGTCTCCCTTGTTTATTTAAAAGAAGTTTTATGACTTTAGCTGAAACGGAGTTTTCAACGTGGTCGCTAAAAGGAGTATTGATACCTTGTTCTCCTAACTACTAAGCCAATAAGATCACAAATGGCCATCAGATCCACTCTCCTTTAAATGGAGAGAAAAAGTGGTTTATCGGTCTGACACAGAGTGTCAGTATTGTACAACGCACTTACGTTAAATAGCCCATTTCTGGCTGGAAGGCGACACAAAAACACTAAACTGACATGAAGAAAGAGATTCGCTTCGACTAACTACGTGGTCATGCAGATGATGTGCCAAATAAAATCTAAAATTTCTATAAGCTGTTTGACAATGAATAAAATTAAATGAAATCTCGGCAGCGTGTCTATAAATCGTGAAACTACTCCACGCCCAACGTGACTACCCAAACTGCGGCCTCCTTTGTTTATTTAAAAGTATAAAGTTAATGATTTTAGCTGAACGGAGTTTTCAAACGTGGTCACTGCGATACTGATTTCCACTACTCCGCCGTATTAAGTTTAATAAGATCAAATAATGGGCCACTCACATCCACTCTCCTTAAAATGGAGAGAAAAAAAGACGTTGCCGGTCTGATACAGAGTGTCAGGGCCGTACAAATGCACCACGCAAACAGTCCACTTCCAGCCGGAAGGCGATAAGAACATCCATTGGATTTGAAGAAGGACTCTGCCTTCGATCTGACCACGTGGTCACGTGGTCGATGCAGGATGACGGTCGTACAACCCAAGACTCTTGCGTTGCTTAACGCGAACAAAATTAAATAAAATCTTTGAAGCTGGTTCATAAATCATCAGATCATTACCTACGCCCAACGTGACTACTCCAAACCGTGTCTCTTTGTCGATTTAGTGCGACATTTTTATGACTTGAAGCTGGAAATGCATGCTGACCGTATCACAAAGGATACTGATAATTCTGCTCTCCTGTAACTACTAAGCTTAATAAGATCAAATAAGGGCTACTACATCCACTCTCCTTTAAATGTAGAGAGAAAAAGGTTTATCGGTCCCGACACAGAGTGTTAGTAATTTACAACCCAACACGCTAAACAGTCCATTTCAGCTGAAGGCTTATAAAACATCCATTGACATGAATAAAGAAACCTGTTCGACTAATCACGTGGTCACGTGATGACGTCAAATAAACGCTATGATTTCTAAAAGTTGTTTGACACGCAACAAAATTAAATAAAATCTTTGAAGCGTGATCATAAATCAGAAAACTATTCTCCACGCTCAACGTGATCACCCAAACTGTGCCCTTTTGTTTATTTAAAAGGAAGTTTTTATGACTTTAGCTGAAATGGAGTTTTCAAACGTGGTCGCTTACAAAGGTGATACTGATTCTCCAATCTCACTAAGCTTAATAAGATCAAATAATGGCTACTCACATCCACTTCCTTTAAAATGGAGAGAGAGAAAAGGTTTATTGGTCTGAGACAGAGCGTTAGTAAGGTACAACGACCACGTAAACAGTCCATTTTCAGCTGAAGGCTATAAAAACATCCATTGATATTGGAATAAAGAAACCTGTTCGACGCACTCACGTGGTCACATGGCGACGCGGCCGCACAGTTCAAGACTTCTAAAAGTGGCTCTGACACTTTAACAAAAATTAATAAAATTCCCGGCTTGTTCATACAATCAGAACTATTTCATCACTCAACGCGATGACTACCCAATCGTGTCTTTGTTTATTTAAAAGCTTATTGATTTGAGGACTTCAAGCCGAAATGGCGTTTCAACGCATTTGCTGTGCGACATTGACACCCTGCCCTCCTTTGTAACCACCGCTTTAATAAGACCAAATATGGGGCTACGGCATCCACTCTCCCTTAAAAATGAGAGAGAAGTGGTTGTTTACTCGTCTGATACAGAGTGTCAGTTATGTATAACGCACTACGGCCAATAGTCCATTTCCAGCTGAAGGCGATATAAAAGCATCCGGTATTGACATAGAATAAAGAAACCTGCTGGATTTAATTCACGTGTTCATTGCGGATGATGTCAAAAAACAAACTAAAAACTGTAAGTTGTTTGATACTTAAACAAATTAAATGAAATCTTTGGAAGCGTGTCTATAAATCAGAATTCATTTCCGACGCCAATGCGGATTAATCCAAACTGTAGTCTCTTTGTTTATTTAAAAGGAGTTTTTATGGATTTCAGCTGAATCGGAGTTTTTCAATGTGGCCGCCAAAAGTGGATACTGATAATCTCGTCTCTCCGAACTAATACTACGGTAATAAGATCAAATATATACTACTACATCCACTCTCCTTTAAATGGAGTAGAAAAAGGTTTATCGGTTCGATGCCAGAGTGTTAGTAATGTACAACGACTACGCAAACAGTCCATTTCAGCTGAAGGCGATATAAAACATCCATTGGGACATAACAAAGAAATCTGGCTTTCGGACTAACTAATATGGTCATTACATGACTCCGTCAAATAAAACTAAAACTTCTATGCGTTGCTTGATACTTAACAAAAATTAAATGAAATCTTTGAAGTTTGTTCATAATCGAACTATCTATCGCACGCTCAATGTGGACTACTCTAAACTGCAGGTCCCTTTGTTTATTTAAAAGGGAGTTTTTATGACTTCCAGCTGAATCGAGTTTCTTCAAACGTGGTCACTGGAAGTGACATCAGATACCCTGTTCTCCTAACTACTAAGCCGTAATAAGATCAAACAAGGGCTATCTACATCCACTCTCCTTTTTTAAATGGAGAGAAAAAAAGGTTTATCGGTCTGACACAGAGTATCAGTAATGTACAATGACCACGGTAAACAGTCCATTTCAGCCAGAAGGCTATAAAAACATCCATTGACTTGAATAAAGAAACCTTGTTCGGACTAATCACGTGGTCACGGTGATGACGTATCAAACAAACTAAGACTTTATATGTTGTTCCAATACGCAACAAAATTAAATAAAATCTTTGAAGCGTGTTCATAAATCGGTAAAACTACTCCACGCTCAACAGTGATCACTCCAAACTGTGTCTCTTTGTTTATTTAAAGCGACATTTTTATGACTTCAGCTGAAATGGCGTTTTCAACGTGGTCGCTAAAAGCGATACTGATACCCTGTTCTCCGAACTACTAGCTTAATAAGATCAAATAAGGGCCACTCACATCCACTCTCCTTTAAAATGGAGAGAAAAAAAAAAGGGTTATCGGTCTGACAAAGAGTGTCAGTAATGCACAACGACCACTTGTAAACAGTCCATTTCCAGCCGAAGGCGATAAAACATCCATTGACATGAATAAAGAAAACCTCGGTTCGGACTAATCACGTGGTTTGTTGCGGATGACGTGTCAAACAAACTAAGACGTCTATAAGTTGTTTGATGGGAACAAAATTAAATAAAATATTTTGAAGCGTGTTCATAAATCGTGCGACTACTCCACGCTCAACCTGATCACTCCCAAACTGTGTCTCTTTTGTTTTTAAAGAAGGAAGTTTTTATGACTTTAGCTGAAATGGAGTTTTCAACGTGGAAGTTCGCTAAAAGATACTGATACCCTATTTATCCGAACTAATAAGCCGAATAAGATCAAATAATGGCTACTTACATCTACTCTCCTTTAAATGGAGAGAAAAAAAAGGTTTATCGATCTGATACAGAGTGTCAGTTATGTACAAACGACCACGGTAAAACAGTCCATTTCCAGCTGAAGGCGATAAAAACATCCATTGACATGAATAAAGAAACTCTGTTGGACTAATCACGTGGTCACGTGATGACGTCAAACAAGCAAGACTTCTATAAGTTGTTTGGACACTCTAACAAAATTAAATAAAATATTTGAAGCGTGTTCTCATAAAATCGTAGAAACTATTCTCAGCGCTCAACCTGATCACCCAAACTGTGTCTCTTTGTTTATTTAAAAAGGAAGTTTTTAAGACTTTAGCTGAAATGGCGTTTTCTGGCTTGGTCGCTTACAAAGCGATACTGGTACCCTGGCCTCCGAACTACTAAGCTTAATAAGATCAAAATAATGGCCACTACATCCACTCCTTTAAATGGAGAAAAAAAGGTTTATCGGTCTGACACTGAGTGTCAGTAATGTACAAATTCACCACGTAAATAGTCCATTTCCAGCTGAAGGCGATAAAACATCCATTGACATGAATAAAGAAACTCTGTTCGGACTAATCACGTGGTCACGTGAGTGCAGTGATGACGTGTCAAAACAAATCTAAGACTTCCATGTTGTTTAACACGAACAAAATTAAATAAAATCTTTGAAGCGTGTCTATAAATCGTAAAACTACTTGACGCTCAACGTGATCACTTCCAAACTGTGTCTCTCTTTGTTTATTTAAAGGGAGTTTTAAGTGACTTTAGCTGAATCGGAGTTTCTCAACGTGGTTGCTGTGCGACACTGATACCATGTTCTCCGAACTACTGGAGCGTAACAAGAGCAAATATTGGTTACTTGGCATCCACATCTCCTTTAAATGGAGAGAGAAAAGGTTTATTGGTCTGAGATAGAGGTTAGTAATGTACAACGACTACGGTGGCCAGTCCATTTCAGCTGAAGGCGATAAAAAGCATCCATTGACATGAATAAAGAAATCTCATTTCGGACTAATCATCACGTGGTCACGATGACGTGTCAAACAAACTAAGACTTCTGGTGCTGTTTGACACTAACAAGAATAAATAAAATCTTGAAGCGTGTTCATAAATCGTGAAAACTACTCCCACGCTTGCGTCGTGATCACACCCAAACTGTGTCTCTCTTTGTTTATTTGGTAAAGGACATTTTAATGACTTCAGCTGAAATGGCGTTTTCAACGTGGTCGCTGGAAGCGATACTGGATTTCCTGATCTCCAAACTACTAGTTTCATGACAATCAAATAAGGGCTACTTCACATCCACTCTCCTTTAAAATGGAGAGAAAAAAGGTTTATCGGTCTGACACAGAGTGTCGTAATGCACAACGCATCACGTGTAAACAGTCCATTTCCCAGCTGAAGGCCATAAAAACATCCATTGACATGAATAAAGAAATTCCTGTTCGACTAATCACGTGGTCATGGTGGATGACGTGTCAAACAAACTAAGACTTCTATGTTGTTTGACACGAACAAAACTTAAATAAAATCTTTAAAGCGTGTTCATAAATCGTAAAACTACTCCACGCCAACGTGATCACTCCAAACTGTGTCTCTTTGTTTATTTAAAAGGAGTTTTTGATGACTTCAGCTGAATCGGAGTTTTCAACGTGGAGTCGCCAGCGATACTGATACCCTGCTCTCCAAACACTACTAAGCGAATGAAATCAAATAAGGGCCACTACATCCACTCCTTTAAATGGAGAGAGAAAAGGTTTATCGGTCTGATACAGAGTGTTAGTAATTTACAACAAACACGTTAAACAGTCCATACTCAGCTGAAGGCGATAAAAACATCCATTGACATGAATAAAGAAACTTGGTTCAGACTAATCACGTGGTCACGCATGACGTGGTCAAACAAACTAAGACTTCTATAAGTTGTTTGACACGCAACAAAATTAAATAAAATCTTTGAAGCGTGTTCATGAATCGTGAAACTACTCCAGGCTCAACGTGATCACCCAAACTGTGTCTCTTTGTTTATTTAAAAGGACATTTTTATGACTTCAGCTGAAATGGCGTTTTCAACGTGGTCACAAAGCGATACTGATACCCCTGTTCTCTGAACTACTAAGCGAAAGAGAAATCAAATAAAGGCTACTTCTACATCCACTCTCCTTTAAAATGGAGAGAAAAAGGTTTATTGGTCTGACACAGAGTGTTAGTAATGCCTAACGACAACAGTAAACAGTCCATTTTCAGCTGAAGGCTTATAAAAATGATCCATTGACATGAATAAAGAAACTCTGTTCGGACTAATCACGGGTCACGTGATGACGTGTCAAACAAACTAAGACTTCTATAAGTTGTTTGACACGCACAAAATTAAATAAAATCTTTAAAGCGTGTTCATAAATCGTAAAACTACTCCACGCTTCAACGTGATCACTCCAAACTGTGTCTCTTTGTTTATTTAAAAGGAAAAATTTTATGATTTAGCTGAAATGGCGTTTTCAATGTGTCGCTGCGCGACATTGATACTCCCTGTTCTCCGAACTACTAAGCAGATAAGATCAAATAATGGCTACTACATCCACTCTCCTTTAAATGGAGAGAAAAAGGTTTATCGGTCTGACACAGAGTTATCAGTTATGTACAAATCTGGCTCACGGTAAACAGTCCATTTCCCAGCTGAAGGCGATAAAAACATCCATTGATATGAATAAAGAAACTCCGTTTCGGACTAATCACGTGGTCATTGTGATGACGTGTCAAACAAACTAAGACTATGTTGGATTGTTTGATACTTAACAAAATTAAATAAAATATTTGAAGCGTGTTCATAAAATCGTAGAACTACTCCACGCTCTAACCTGATCACCCAAACTGTGTCCTCTTTGTTTATTTTAAAAGGGAAGTTTTAATGACTTTACTTTGGCATAAATGGCGTTTTCAACGTGGTCGCTGTGCGATATTGATACACTTGTTCTCCGAACTACTGCTTTAATAAGATCAAATAATGGCCACCACATCCCACCTCCTTTATAAATGGAGAGGAAAAAAAGGTTTATCGGTCTGACACAGAGTGTCAGTAATGTACAACGACCACGGTAAACAGTCCATTTCCAGCTGAAGGCGATAAAAACATCCATTGACATGAATAAAGAAACTCCGTTCGACTAATCACGTGGTCACGTGGTCACGTGATGACGTGTCAAACAAACCTAAGACTTCTATAAGTTGTTTAAACACGCAACAAAATTAAATAAAATCTTTGAAGCGTGTTCATAAATCAGAAACTACTTCCACGCCAACGTGATCACTCCAAACTGTGTCTCTTTGTTTATTTAAAAGGGAGTTTTTATGACTTTAGCTGAATCGAGTTTTCAACGTAAGGCTACAAAAGCGATACTGATTTTTCATGTCTCGTAACTACTAAGCGTAAACAAGAGCAAATAATGGCTACTACATCCACTCCTCCTTTAAAAATGGAGAGAGAAAAGGTTTATTGGTCTGAGACAGAGTGTTAGTAATGTACAACGACCACGTAAACAGTCCATTTCCAGCTGAAGGCGCGATAAAAACATCCATTGACATGAATAAAGAAACTCCGTCTCGATTAATCACGTGGTCACGATACGATGACGGTCAAACAAACTAAGACTTCTAAAAGTTGTTTGACACTAACAAAATTAAATGAAAATCTTGGGCGCGGTTCATAAATCGGTAAACTACTCTCACGCCTCAACGTGATCACTCCAAACTGTGTCTCTTTGTTTATTTAAAATGACATTTTGCGACTTCAGCTGAAATGGCGTTTTCAACAATGGTCGGGGCGAAGTGAGCTGATTTCTGTTCTCTGAAACTACTAAAGCGAATGAAATCAAATCAGGGCCACTTCACATCCACTCTCCAAATGGAGAGGAAAAAGAGCCTATCGGTCTGACACAGAGTGTCAGTAATGTCTAACGCACCACGTAAACAGTCCATTTCAGCCGAAGGCCATAAAAGACATCCATTGACGCATGAATAAAGAAAATCCGTTCGGACTAATCACGCGGTCAAGGTGCATGACGATCTTCAAATAAACTAAGACTTCTATAAGTTGTTTGACACGCGAACAAAAATTAAATAAAATCTTTTAAATGCGTTGTTCATAAATCAGAAAAATACTCCACGCTCAACGGATCACTCCAAACTGTGTTTCTTTGTTTATTTAAAAAGGAAAATTTTATGACTTCAGCTGAAATGGCGTTTAACGTGCACATGCCTGACACTGATACCCTGTTCTCCGAACTACTGCTTAATAAGATCAAATAATGGCCACTACATCCACTCCTAAAATGGAGAGAAAAAGGTTTATCGGGTCTGATACAGAGTGTCAGTTATGTACAACGACCACGTAATACAGTCCATTTCAGCTGAAGGCGATAAAAACATCCATTGACATGAATAAAGAAAGCTGTTCGACTAACTCACGTGGTCACGTGATGACGCGGCAAACAAACTAAGACTTCTATATACCCAGTTGTTTGATACGAACAAAATTAAATAAAATATTTGGCGTGTTCATAAATCGCGTAACTATCTCCCACGCCCAACGTGACTACTCCAAACTGTGTCTCTTTGTTTATTTAAAGCTGAAGTTTTATGACTTTAGCTGAAATGGCGTTTTCAACGTGGTCGCGCGCAGCGATACTGATACCCTCCTGTTCTCCAACTACTGGTTTAATAAGATCAAATAATGGCTACTTACATCCACTCCCTTTAAATGGAGAAAAAAAGGTTTATCGGTCTGGATTTTGAGTGTCAGTAATGGTACAACGACCACGGTAACAGTCCATTTCCAGCTGAAGGCGATAAAAACATCCATTGACATGAATAAAGAAACTCCGCTTGATTAATCACGTGGTCACGTGATGACGTCAAACAAACTAAGACTTCTATAAGTTGTTTAACACTTAACAAAATTACTGTTGAAAATCTTTGAAGCGTGTTTTCTAAATCGTAAAAACTACCTTGTACGCTCAACGGCGATCACTGTCCAAACTGTGTCTCTTTGTTTTTATTTAAAAGGGAGTTTTGCAGGACTTTAGCTGAATCGGAGTTTCTAAACGTGGTTGCAAAGCGATACTGATACCATGTTCTCCGAACTACTAAGCTTAACAAGAGCAAATAATGGTTACCACATCCACTCTCCTTTTAAAATGGAGAGAAAAAGGTTTATTGGTCTGAGACAGAGTGTTAGTAAATGTACAACGACCACGGTAAACAGTCCATTTTCAGCTGAAAGCTTATAAAACATCCATTGACATGAATAAAGAAACTCACTTCGGACCAATCACGTGGTCACAAATTGATGACGTGTCAAACAAACTAAGACTTCTAAAAGTTGTTTGACACTACCAAAATTAAATAAAATCTTGGAAGCGTGTTCATAAATCGTAAACTACCTGACGCTTCAACGTGATCACTCCAAAACTGTGTGTCTTTGTTTATTTAAAAGGACATTTTTTTTATGACTTCCAGCTGAAATGGCGTTTTCAACGTGGTCGCTGAAGTGATACTGGATTTCCTGTTCTCCAAACTACTAAGCGTAATGAGAAATCAAATAAGGGCTACTACATCCACTCCTTTAAATGGAGAGAAAAAAAGGTTTATCGGTCTGACACAAAGTACAAGTTGGTGTACAACGACCACGTGTAAATAGTCTCATTTCAGCTGAAGTATAAAAACATCCATTGACATGAATAAAGAAATCTGTTCGACTAATCACGTGGTCACGCAGATGACGGTCGTAATAAATCCAAGACTTATATAAGCTGTTTGACACTAACAAAATTAAATAAAATCTTTGAAGCGTGTTCATAAATCGTAAAACTATTTCCAAGCTCAACGTGTGATCACTTCAAACTGTGTCTCTTTTGTTTATTTAAAAGGACATTTTTATGAGCTTCAGCTGAAATGGCGTTTTTAACGTAGTCGCCAGCGACACTGATACTCCTGTTCTCTGAACTACTAAGCGAATGAAATCAAACTGCGGGGCCACTACATCCACTCCGCCTTAAAATGGAGAGAGAAAAGGTTTATTGGTCTGACATAGAGTGTTAGTAATGTATAAACGACAACAGTAAAACAGTCCATTTTCAGCTGAAGGCGATAAAAAACATCCATTGACATGAATAAAGAAACTCCGTTCGGACTAATCAGCGTGGTCACGTGATGACGTGTCAAACAAACTAAGACTTCTATAAGTTGTTTGACACGCAATAAAGTCAAATAAAATCTTTAAAAAGCGTGGTTCATAAATCAGAAATCCACTTCCACACCAACGCTCTAACGTTCTCAGACATGTGTTCTTTGTTTTATTTAAAGAGGACATTTTTATGACTGGCGCGGAAATGGCGTTTTCAACGTAGTCGCTGTGCGAGCATACGATAATTTCTGTTCTCCTAACTACTAAGCTTAATAAGACTGGCCAATGGCCATGCACATCCACTCTCGCTAAATGGAGAGAAAAAAAGGTTTATCGGTCTGGCCACGAAATTATCAGTTGGTGTATAAATCTATGACCGTGATAACAGTCCATTTCAGCATTAAGGCGAGTAAAAACATCCAGTGACATGGATAAAGAAACTCCGTTTCGGACTAATCCCGTGGTCACGTGATGACGTAATCAAACAAACCACGAACTTCTAAAGTTGTTTGACGCTTTGAACAGAATTAAATAAAATCTTTGAAAGCGTGTTCATAAATCGGGAAAACTACTCCACGCTCAACGTGATCACTCCAAACTGCCTGTCTCTTTGTTTTATTTTAAAAGGACATTTCCTTGACTTCCAAGCTGAAATGGCGTTTCTAGCGTGGTCAGCTGTGCTGAGCATTTCTGTTTTACCTGCTCTCCTAACTACTAAGCTTAACAAGATCAAATAATGTGTACACCATCCACTCTCCTTTAAATGGAGAGAAAAAAAGGTCGCTCGATTACAGCCCAAAGTGCTGGTGAGACCAGCCTAACGACCACGGTAAACGGTCCATTTCCAGCTGAAGCCGATAAAAGCATCCATTGACGCGGAATAAAGAAGCGCCCGCTTGGATCTAATCACGTGGTCACGTGATGACGGTATCAAGCAAAACTAAGACTTCTACCAGTTGTTGTATAGCAGTAGCAAAATTAAATAAAATCTTTAAAGCGTGTTCATAAATGCATTAAAATCCACTCCATTACCCAGCGTGATCTGCTCCAAACTGTATCTCTTTGTTTTGTTTAAAGGGAGTTTTTATGACTTCAGCTGAATCGAGTTTCAGCAGCGTGGTGTGGCTGTAAATCGACATTGATTTCCTGTTCCTCCAAACTACTGGTTACCACAGACTGCTGCATACAAAACAAGGGCCACCACATCCACTCTCCTTTTACAAATGGAGAGAGAAAAGGTTTATCGGTCTGACACGGAGCGTTAGTAATTTACATATGAACCCGTTAAACAGGTGGGCATTTCCAGCTAGAAGGCGATAAAAAACATCCATTGACGGCAGACCAAAGAAACCTTGTTCAGACTGGAAAATCCAAAGTAGTCACGCGCGATGGCGCAATAGTCAAACAACCTAAGACTTCTATCGGTTGTTTGACAATTTAACAAAATAAATATCTAAAATCTTTGAGGCGCGTTCATAAATGGTGAAAACTACTCCAGGCTCCAGCATGTGATCACTCCAGGCACCGCATCTCTTTGTTTGTTTAAGGAGACATTTTTAAGGATTCAGCGCAGAGTAACGTTTTCAACGTGATCGCTATCATGATACTGATAATTCTGTTCTCTGAACTTCTCAGCTTAATAGAAACCAAATAAGGGCCACCACATTTACTCTCTCACTTTAAAATGGAGAGAGAAAAGGTTTATTGGTCTGAGACCAGAGTGCGTTAGTAATGTACAACGACCACGGGTGAACAGTCCATTTTCAGCTTTGAAAGCTTATAAAAACATCCATTGACATGAATAAAGAACCTCGTTCGGACTAATCACGTGGTCACACGATGACGTATCAAACAAGCTAAGACTTCTGTAAGTTGTTTGGCACGTAACAAAATTAAATAAAATCTTTGAAGCGCGTTCACCGTACATCGTAAAAACTACCTGACGCTTCAGCGTGACTAGTCACTCCAAACTGTATCATCTTTGTTTTTAACCCAAAAGAGACATTATTTTATGGCTTCAGCTGAAATATTTGGGCCCTCAACGTAGTCACAGTTATCTGGCTCCCGATACCCTGGTTCTCCTAACTTCTAAGCTTAATAAGATCAAATAATGGCCACCACATCCACACTCTCCACTTAAAATGGAGAGAAAAAAAGAGCGATCGGTCTGATACGAAGTGTGGTGTTGCGTACAATCGACCCTGACAAACCGTCCATTTCCGGCCGAAGGCGATCAAAGCATCCATGTGCCCAGAATAAAGAAACTCAGTTCAGACTAATCACGTGGTCCACGTATTGACGTGACGCCAAACAAATCAAGACTTCACTATAAGTTGTTTTTGCCAATTTAAACAAAATTAAATAAAATCTTTAAAGCGTGTTCCTTAAATCCTGTGACATTTCCACGCTCCATGTGACTACTCCAAACTGTGTCACTTTGTTCATTTTAAAAGGGAGTTTTATGACTTCAGCTGAATCTGAGTTTTCAACGTAGTCGCTTGGTGCTTATACTGGATTTCCTGTTCTCCAAACTACTAAGCTTAATGAAATCTCACCAAATGAGGGCCACTCACATCCAATTTCCTTTAAATGGAGAGAAAAGATTTATCGGCCTGATTACAGAGTGTTAGCAATTTACAACGAACACGTTAAATGATCCATTTTTCAGCCGAAGGCGATATAAAAACATCCATTGACATGACTAAAGAAACTCCGTTCAGACTAATCACGTGGTCGCAGTTGATGACGCAGTCAAACAAACTAAGACTTCTAGGTTGTTTGGCGCTTAACAAAATTAAATAAAATCTTTTTGAAGCGTGGTTCATAAATCTGTAAAACGCTACTGCAGGTTCAACGTGATCACTCCAAACTGTGCCCTCTTTGTTTTATTTGGGTATGACATTTGCATGACTTCAGCAGCTGGAAATGGCGTTTTCAACAAATAATTAAGCGTATCTTGACTCCTGATAATTCTGTTCTCTGAACTCCTAGCGAATGAAATCAAATATATTACCACATCACTCTCTACTTTCCTTTAAATGGAGAGAGAAAAGGTTTATTGGTCACGTTTGGGAATATTTAAAGCAATAGTACAACGACAACGATAAACAGTCCATTTTCAGCTGATGGCGATAAAAAAACATCCAGTGACGCGCCGAATAAAGAAACTCCGTTCGGAATTAATCACATGGTCGCATGATGACGTTTATCAAACAAACTAAGACTTCTACTTGATTTGTTTGACACTTGACCAAATTAAATCAAATCACTAAAGCGTGTTTCGCAAATCAGCAAAACTACCTCCACGCTCAACGTGACTACTCCAAACTGTGTTTCTTTGTTTATTTGAAGAAGACATTTTGTTATAACTGGCGCACGATATGCATTTCAATGTAGTCTTCTATTGCGCATCTTCTGAGTACCACCGTTCTCCTGAACTGCTAGCTTAATAAAATTCGAATAATGCACACTACATCCTCCTCTCACTTCAAATGGAGAGAAAAAAGGTTTATAGGTCTGATACAGATTATCGGTTGTATACCGCGACCACATTAAACAGTCCATTTTCAACAGAAGGCGATAAAAAGCATCCATTGACACTTGAATAAAGAAACTGCGTTCGGATTTAAATGCGTGGTCACGCGATGACCGTATCAAATAAACTGAGACTTCTCAAAAGTTTGTAGGTGCGTAACATAATTAAATATAAATATTTGAAGCGTGTTATATAAGTGCGATAAACTACTCCACGCTCAACTCCGATCGCTCCAAACTGTGTATACATGTTTATTTAAAAAGGAAGTTTTTGCGACTTTAGCTGAAATGTAGTTTTCAACGTAGTCGCTAAAGCGATACTGATACCTATTCTCTCCGAACTACCAAGTGAATAAGATCAAATGTTAATAATTACATCCACTCTCATACTTCAAATGGAGAGAAAAAAAGTTTATCGGTCTGACACCGAAGCGTCAATATTCTAAATGACCACGGTAAATATGATCATTCGTTTCAAATGAAAATGAGCAAAACATCCATTGGCGCTGAATAAAGAAACTCAAGTTTTCTGGACTGTAATCACGTGATCACGCGATGACGTGTCAGAAACAAACTGAGACTTATAAGCTGTTTAACAGGCAAGAATTCTCATCACTAAAATCTTTGGAAGCGCGGTAACCGCCAATACGTGAAACTACTACACAAACAGCACGTGATCACTCCAAACTGTGTCTCTTTGTTTATTTAAAAGGAGGTTTTGTGACTGTAGATGTTTCAGAGTGTTCAAGGTGGTTACAGCGACACTGATACCTACAAGTTCCTCCTAACTACTAGTTTAACAAGAGCAGTGTACTTAGCACTACATCCACTCTTCTAAGTGGAGAGAGAAAAGGCTTCTATTGAATGACAGAATAGAGTGTTAAAATAATAACTACACCCACTAATGGTAAGCAAACCATTTTCAGCTGAAGGCTATAAAACATCCGTTGACATGAATAAAGAAACTCCGTTTAAGGCTGTTATCCGCGTGGTCACGTGGATGACGTGTCCGAGCAAAGCTAAGACTTCTGTATTGCTGGACACTAACAAAACTAAATAAAATCTTGGAAGCGTGTTCATAAATCGTCAGCTACTTCCAGGCTGCAAACATGGAGTTACTCCAAACTGCATCTCTTTGTTTACCTATTTAAAAGCAATTTTTACAGCCTGCAGCTGAGATCGAGGTTTCCATGTGTGTTGCTAAAAGCATGCAGACTTCCTCTGTCCCAAAACTACTGGCCGAACAAAATCAAATAAGCGCTACTCACATCCACTCTCCTTTAAATCAGAGAAAAAAAAAGAGTTTATCAGGTCTGACACAAAAGTGCCAGTTATATATCTACGACGGCGGTAAGCAGTTCCAATTTTTAACAGAAGACGAGAAAAACATCCATTGACATGAATAAAGAAGCTCCCGTTCTGGACTAATCACGTGGTCGTTTGAAGTGGCGTGTCAAACAACCTAAGACTTATGTGAGTCGTTTGACTTAACTAAAAATAAATAAAACTTTTGAAGCGTGTTCGCCACATTGTTAAACTACTTCCGAACTCGGCGGCGGATCACATCAGCGCAATGTCTCTTTGTTTATTTAAAAGAACATTTTTACTGACTCCAGCTGGAAATGGCTTTTTCAACACGTAGTCGCGTGTGCGAGCACTGATACCCTGTTCTCTGAACTACTAAACTTCTAATGAAATCAAATAGAGCCACCACATCCACTCTCATGCTTTAATGGAGAGAGAAAAGGTTTATTGGTCTGACACAGAGTGTTAGTAAAGCACAACGACCAGCAGTAAGCAGTCCATTTTCCAGCTGAAGGCGCGATAAAAAACATCCATTGACATGAATAAAGAACCTCCGTTGGACTAATCACGTGGTCATTGTGATGGCGGTATCAAACAAACTAAAGACTTCTCTATGTTGTTTGGCGAAGAACAAGAGGAGTAAATAAAATCACTGCTAGCGACTGTTTTCATAAGTATTAATCCTACTTACACGCTTCAGCGCTGATCACTCCAAACTGTGTCTCTTTGTTTATTTTAAAAAGGGAGTTTTTATGACTTCAGCTGAATCAAATTTTCAACGTAATTAAGCTGGTGCGACACTGATTTCACTGTTCTCCAAACTACTAAGCCAATGAAATCAAATATGGGCCACCACATCCACTCCTTTACGTGGAGAGAGAAAGGTTTATCGGTCTGACACAGAGAGTGTTATTAATTTGGCAAACTAAATACATTAAACAATCCATTTCCAGCTGAAGGCGATAAAAACATCCAATATTACTGAATGAAGAAACTCCGTTCAGACTAATCATTTGGTCATTACGCGATGACGCATCCAAACAAACTAAGACTTCTATAAGTGGTTTGACAACTTAAATGTACCAAATAAAATCTTTGGAAGCGTGTTCGCAAATCGTGAACCTACTCCCAGGCCTGCCAACGGTGTTCACTCCAGGCTGTGTCTCTTTGTTTATTTGCGCGAGCATTTTTATGACTTCAGCTGAAATGGCGTTTTCAACGTGGTAAGCTGTCTTGATACTGATACCCTGTTCTCTTGCAACTACTAAGCTTAATAAAATCAAATAATGGCTACACCACATCCACTCAGCTTACGTGGAGAGAAAAAAAGGTTTGCTCAGGTCACATTTTAGAGTGTCGGTTGGTATCCTAACGACCACGGTAAACAGTCCATTTCCAGCTGAAAGCGATATAAAACATCCATTGACATGAATAAAGAAACTCCGCTTAGGACTAATCACGTGGTCATTGTGGATGACGTATCAAACAAAACTCAGAACTTCTATGCGTTTATTATATTTTGATTACTTAACAAAATTAAATAAAATATTTGGAAGCGTGTTCACCGATCATTAAAACTACTCCACGACTCAACCTGAAATCATACCAAACTGTGTCTCTCTTGTTTTATTTAAAAGGAAGTTTTGCTGACTTTAGCTGAATCGGAGTTTTCAACGTAGTTTTGCTGTGCGATACTGATACCATGTTCTCCTAACTACTAAGCGAACAAGAGCAAATATATGTGGCTACTCACATCCACTCTCCTTTAAAATAAATGAGAGAAAAGGTTTATTGGTCTGAGACAGAGCAGTTGCGTAATATACAACGACCCGCATTAAACAGTTCATTTTCAGCCGAAGGCCATAAAAAACATCCATTGACATGAATAAAGAAGCTCGGTCGGACTAATCACTTGGTCACGTGGATGGCGCAATGAACAACCTGAGACTTCTAAAAGTTGTTTTGTGCCTTACAGAGAAATAAACAAAATCTTTGAAGCGTGCTAAATGCGGCAAAACTATAAAAAAACTCAACGTAGTCACTCCAAACTGTGTCTCTTTTTGTTTATTTAAAAGGACATTTTTTATGACTTCAGCGCCGATGGCGCTTTCAGCATGGTTGCTGTGCCGATCTTTAATTTTCTATTCTCCGAACTTCTCTGGCGATGAATCTAAAATAATGACACTACATCCACTCTCGCTTTAAAATGGAGAGAAAAAAAGGTTTATCGGTCTGACTTCTAGCGAGTGTCCAGTTGTATGTACTAACGTACCACGGTAAACAGTCCATTTTCCAGCTAGAAGGCGATAAAAACATCCATTGGCATGCAGACCAGAAACTCGAACCGGACTAATCAAGCGGTCGAGCGTGATGACGGTATCAAATAAACTAAGACTTCTGTATAGTTGTTTGACATGAAACAAATTTAAATAAAATCTTTAAAGCGTGTTCGCCAAATGCGTAAAACTGCTTCCACGCCCAACGTGATCACCCAAACTGTGTCTACCACATTTACGACTTTAAAGGGAGTTTTTATGACTTTGGCTGAATCGGAGTTTTCAACGCGTGGTGCTTTGAAGCGACATTGATACCATGTG
Source organism: Puntigrus tetrazona (assembly GCF_018831695.1). NCBI lineage: Eukaryota > Metazoa > Chordata > Actinopteri > Cypriniformes > Cyprinidae > Puntigrus > Puntigrus tetrazona. The sequence goes on from NC_056713.1 coordinate 3,743,413, forward strand.
TTCTCAATTCTACTAAGCGGGCTAAAGAAGGTATAATAAGCCAGCACACACATCCACTCTCCTTTTAAACGGAGAGAAAGGTTTATTGGTCCACAGGCAAATTATTAGTGTGTACAACGGCCACGGTAACAAAATCCCATTTTCAGCTGAAGGCGATAAAAAACATCCATTTGCGCCCGGCATGGACAAAGAAACTGGGTTTGGATTCAATCATGCCGTTTCACGTGGCGTCACGCGTCAAACAAACTAAGACTTCACAAGTTGTTTGACACGTAACAGAATTAAATAAAAATCTTTACGGCGTCAATTTCACTTAAATCGTAAAACTACTCCCAAGTAGCGCGTGATCACCCAAACTGTGTTTCTTTGTTTATTTGGGTGCGACATTTTATGATTTCAACTGAGCTGAATGATTTCAACGTGGTAAGCTAAAGTGATACTGATACCACATTCTCCGAACGCTACCTGGCTTAATAAGATCAAATAATGTATATTACCATCCACTCTCGCTTAAAATGGAGAGAAAAGAAAGGATTTACGATTCGACGCACGAGTGTCAGTTGTAGCCTAACGACCACGATGTAAATAACAGTCCATTTCCAGCTGAAGGCGATAAAACATCCATTGCTGGCTTTGAATAAAAACTCTGTTTCGACTAATCACGTAGTCGTTATGATGACGCGATCAAAACAAATCCACAGACTATATAAGTTGTTTGACACGCAACAAAAATAAATTAAAATATTTTGAAACATGTTCATAAATCAACAAAACTACCTCCACGCTCAACCTGATCACCCAAACTGTGTCTCTTTGTTTATTTAAAAGGGAAGTTTTTATGACTTTAGCTAAAATGGCGTTTTCAACGTGGTCGCTTGTCTGATACTGATACCCTGTTCTCCGAATCCACTGGGCGAATAAGATCAAATAATAATACCCACATCCACTCTCCTTTAAATGAAGAGAAAAAGGTTTATCGGTTCTGACACAGAGTGTCAGTAATTTGGCAAATCTAACACGCTAAACAGTCCATTTCCAGCTGAAGGCGATAAAAACATCCATTGACGCTGAATAAAAGAAACTCCGTTCGACTAATCATCACGTGGGTCAGCTGATCACGTGATGACGTGTCAAACAAACCTAAGACTTCTAGTGTTGTTTGACACGAATCAAAATTAAATAAAATCTTTAAGCGGTTCATAAATCGTGAAAACTACTCCACGCTCAACGTGATCACTCCAAACTGTGTCTCTTTGTTTATTTTAAAGGAGTTTTTATGACTTTAGCTGAATCGAGTTTTCAACGTGGTTGCTAAAAGGATACTGATACCATGTTCTCCAGAACTACTAAGCGAACAAGAGCAAATAATGGCCACTACATCCACTCTCCTTTAAATGGAGAGAAGAAAAGGTTTATTGGTCTGAGACAGAGTGCTAGTGTGCGTACACCCGCCACTGTAAACAGTCCATTTTCAGCTGAAGGCGATAAAAGGCATCCATTGACATGAATAAAGAACTCGTTCGGACTAATCACGTGGTCGCTGATGACGTAGTCAAAGCAAACTAAGACTTCTATAAGTTGTTTGACACGAACAAAATTAAATAAAATCTTTGAAGCGCGTTCATAAATCGGGAAACTACTCCACATCCAACGTGATCACTCCAAACTGTGTCTCTTTGTTTATCCCAAAGGACATTTTTATGACTTCAGCTGAAATGGCACATTTTCAACGTGGTTGCTGTGCCGATACTGATACCCTGTTCTCCTAACTACTAAGCTTGGACAAGATCAAATAATGGCCACTACATCCACTCTCCTTTAAAATGGAGAGAAAAAAGGTTTATCGGTCTGACACAAAGTGTCGTTATGTACAACAACGCACCACGGTAAACAGTCCATTTTCAGCTGAAGGCGATAAAAAAACATCCAGTGACATGAATAAAGAAACTCCGTCGACTAATCCTGTGTAGTCGAGCTATGACGACGTGTCAAAACAAACCTAAGACTTTATAAGTTGTTTAACACGAACAAAATTAAATAAAATCTTTAAAAGCGTGTTCATAAATCGTAAAACTACTCCACGCTCAACGTGATCACTCCAAACTGTGTTTCTTTGTTTAATTAAAAGGACATTTTTATGACTTCAGCTGAAATGGAAGGTTTTCAACGGATCGCTTGTACGATACTGATACCCTGTTCTCCTAACTACTGCATGAAATAAGATCAAATAATGGCTACTACATCCACTCTCCTTTAAATGGAGAAAAAAAAAAAAGGATTTATCGGTCAGCCACAGAGTATCGGTTGTAACCTATGACCACCACGATAAACAGTCCATTTTCAACTGAAGGCTATAAAAACATCCATTGACCTTGAATAAAGAACTCCGACCGGACTAATCACTGCGTGGTCACGTGGTCACGCGTGATAGCGTGTCGAACAAACTAAGACTTCTTTATAAGTTTGTTTAACACGAACAAAATTGGGAATAAAAATTTTTGGGCGTATTCACCAAGTCAGAAAACTTCTCCACGCTCAACGTGATCCTCTGCCAAACTATTGTCTCTTTGTTTTACATTATTTAAAAGTGGCTTTATGACTTTGGCTGAATCGAGAGTTCAATCATGGTTGCATATGCGATATTGGATACTCATGTTCTTCTCCAGAACTTCTTCGCGAACAACAGCAAATACACGGTTACCACATCCACTCTCGCTACAAATGGAGAGAGAAAGGATTTTATTGGTCTGAGACAGAGTGTTAGTAATGTACAGCGACCGCGATGTAAATAGTCCATTTTCAGCTGAAGGCGTTAAAAAACATCCGTTATACAAACATGGATAAAGAAGCCGGTTCGGACTAATCCCGTGGTTCATTGCTGATGGCGTGTCAAACAAACTAAGACTTCCTAAATGTTTGTTTGACACGAACCAGGTTAAATAAAATCTTTGAAGCGTGTTCATAAATCGTATCGGCTTCTCCACGCTCAACGTAGTCACTCCAAACTGCGTCTCTTTGTTTGTTTAAAAGGACATTTTTATGACTTCAGCTGAAATAACGTTTACTCAACGTGGCTGTCGCTGTGCAAACTACTGATAATTCTGTTCTCCCACTGTTCTAAGCCAATAAAAAGAATCAAATAATGGGCTACTAATGTACTCTCTATTAAAATGGAAGAAAAAAAGGTTTATCGGTCTGACTTCAAAAGTGTCGATATGCAACCTATGACCCACGGTAAAGCAGTCCATTTTCAGCCGAAGGCGATAAAAACATCCATTGATGCTGAATAAAGAAACTCGTAGTTCGGACTAATCACATTATTGGTCACATATGATGGCGGTCAATCAACATTCACGAACTTCTATAAGTTGTTTGACCTGCTAACAAATTAATCGCAAATCTTTAAAGGTGTTCATAAGTAGCCATGAACCACTCCACGCCCAACGCCACTACTCCAAACTGTGTCTCTTTGTTTGTCGGTATGGAGTTTTTATGACTTTAGCTGAGTCGAGTTTTCAACGCGGTTGCTAAAAGCGACATTGATACCATGTTCTCAGAACTACTACGCCGAGCAAGAGCAAATAACAGGCTACCACATCCACACTCTACTAAAATGGAGAGAGAAAAGGTTTATTGGTCTGAGACAGAGTGTTAGGTATTGCACAAATCTACCACGTGTAAACGAGTCCATTTTCAGCTATGAAGGCCATAAAACATCCATTGGCATGAATAAAGCTCAGATTCGGATCTAATCATGTAAAATTCAGCGTGGACGACGATATCAAACAACCTAAAACTTCTACCAAATTTGTTTGATACTGAACAAAATTAAATAAAATCTTTTAAAGCGTGTTCGCAAATAGTAAAACTACTCCAAACTCCACGCGATCACTACTCCAACTATCCGCATGTTTCCTTGTTTATTTTAAAAGGACATTTTATGACTTCAGCTGAAAATGTCTTGGTGTGTGGTAAGCAAAGGATACTGATACCCTGTTCTCCCAGTTACTAAGCTAATAAGATCAAATAATGGCTAATTACATCCACTCTCCTTTAAATGGAGAAAAAAAAGGTTTATCGGTCTGGTACAGAGTGTCTGATTATGTATGATATGATCATTGTTGATTGTCCATTTCCAGCTAGAGAAAGAATGAAAGCATCCAGTGGCATAGATAAAGAAACTCGTTTGGATAATCGCATTAGTCGACAGTGTTGACGTATCCAAACAAATCCAAGACTTCTATGAAGTTGTTTGACGCGCGAACAAAGAAAATAATAAAATATTTGAAGCGTGCATTCATGCGATAATGAAAACTACCTGCGCTCTCAACCACAATCACTCCAAACTGTGTCTCTTTGTTTTATTTAAAAGGAAGTTTTTATGACTTTAGCTGAAATGGAGTTTTCAACGTGGTGTGGTGCGATACTGATACCCTGTTCTCAGAACTACTAAGCGAAATAAGATCAAATAATGGCTTATTACATCCACTCTCCTTTAAATGGAGAGAAAAAGGTTTGTGAGTCTGGCACACAGAGTGTCAATGTGTCCTAACGACCACGATGAAGCAATCCATTTTTTATTTGAAAGCGATAAAGCCATCCATTGACATGGACAAAATCAAATTCGTTCGACGACATCACGTGGCCGCGTGGTCAGGTGATGACGTATCAAACCAAATCCAAGACTTCTATAGTTTGTTTTAACAAGCAATAAAAATTAAATAAAATCTTTGAAGCGTGGTTCATAAATCGTGAAACTACTCACGCTCCAGCGTGACTACTCCAAACTGTCTTTACATTGTTTTTATTTAAAGGAGTTTTTTTAGACTTTAGCTGAATCGGAGTTTTCAACGTAGTTGTTGCTGCGATACTGATACCATGTTCTCCTAACTACTAAGCGAACAAGGCAAAATAGCAGCCACTACATCCACTCTCCTTTGCGTGGAGAAAGAAGGCTTATTGGTCTGGGACAGAGTGGTATGGCAATAACTACAACTACCACGATAAACAGTCCATTTTCGGCCGGAAAATGATATAAAACATCCAATGACATGAATAATAAAGAAATCCGCTCGGACTAATCACGTGAGTCGCGCGATGCATGTCAAAACAAGCTAAGACTTCTAAAAGTTGTTTGAATAGACGAAACAGGTCAAATAAAATCTTTGAAGCGTGGTTCATAAATGCATTAAAACTACCTTACTACCAACGTGATCACACACTCCAACCTGTGTCTCTTTGTTTTATTTTAAAGGACATTTTTTATGACTTCAGCTGAGAATTTATGTTTTTCTAGCATGGTCTTTGTTTGATGCCCAGTACACCACTGTTCTCCAGACTACTAAAGCAACAAGATCAAATAATATTTACTACATCCTCTCAACTGCAAATGGAGAAAAAAGAGTTTACCTTTCGGTCTGATAATAAAAGCGCCGCTTACCTACGCAACCATGTGACCAGTAAACAGTCCATTTCCAGCTGAAGGCGATAAGCTTATCCATTGGCATGAATAAAACTACGACCTGTCGGATGGCCTGCGTAGTCGCGTGGATGACGACGTATCAAACAAAACCACTAAGACTTCTATAAGTTGCTCTGGATACCAGACAAAATTAAATAAAAAAATCTTAAAGCTGTTCCGTAAATCATTAAAACTACTCCACGCTCAGCGTAGTCACTCCAAACTGTGTCTTCCTGTTTATTTAAAAGGGGTTTTTATGACTTCCAACGTATGAATCGGAGTTTTCAACGTGGTCGCTGTGTGACACTGATACCCTGTTCTCTGAACTACTAAGCTTGAATGAAATCAAATAAGAGGCCACTCACATCCTCTCTCCTTTAAATGGAGAGAAAAGGTTACGTGAACAGAGACAGAGTGTTAGTAATGCACAAATCTAATACAACAGTAAACGGTCCATTTTCAGCTGAAGGCGACAAAAAACATCCATTGACGCGAATAAAAACTCCGGTTCGGACTAATCACGTGGTCGTCGTGGATGGCGTGTCAAACAAAACTAAGACTTCTATGGTTGTTTGACACGAACAAATTCATCTCAAAATCATAGAAGCGTGGTTCATAAATCATTAAGAGCTGCTCCACGCTCCAACGTGACTATCCTCCAAACTGTACGTCTCTTTGTTTTATTTAAAAGGAAGCTTTGTATGACTTTAGCTGAAATGGGGATTTTCAACAATGGTCGCTGTGCGACATTGATACTCACTGTTCTCCGAACTACTAAGCGAGATAAGATCAAATAGTGGCCACTACATCCACTCTCTTCGTATGGAGAAAAAAAAAGGTTTACTCGGTCAGACACGAAGTGTTTAACGCGTATGTACAACGACAACAGGTAAACGGTTCATGTTTTCAGCTGAAGAGCGATAAAACATCACGGCGCAAATGAATAAAGAAACTCCGCTTCGGACTAATCCCGTGGTCACGTGATGGCGGTATCAAACAAACTAAGAATTCTCTAGATTTGTTTGGCCAAGAACAAAAATTAAGTTAAATAAAATTCCTGTTATGTTCATAAATCGCAAAACTACTCCAGAAGCCCCAACGTAGTCACTCCAAACTGTGTCTCTTTGACATTTATTTGGTACGACATTTTTATGACTTCAGCTAGATACCGCGTTTTTCAACGTGAAGTCGCTGCAAGATGCTGATGATCCCGTTCTCCGAACTACTAGCTTAATAAAGATCAAATAATGGCCACTACATCCACTCTCTTTTAAAATGAGAGAGAAGAAAAAAAAGATTGTCGGTCCCACACTAGAGTGCTAGTTATAGCCTAACGACCACGGTAAACAGTCCATTTCCAGCTGAAGGCGATGACAAAACATCCATTGACATGAATAAAGAAACTCCCGTTGGACTAATCACGTAATCACTGCGTGGGTGGCGTCTGCCAGCTCAACAGAACACCTATGTTGTTTAACTACAGACAAAATTAAATAAAATCTTTGAAGCGTGTTCATATGAAATATTAAAACTACTCCCATGCTTCAACAGTTACTCCAAACTATGTATGTTTGTTTATTTGGAGAGGAGCTTTTATGACTTCAGCTGAATCGGAGTTTTCAACGTGGTGGCCATATGCTTGTGCGATACCCTACTTGCTCCTCTGAACTACTAAGCAGATAGAGAATCAAATCAGGGCTGCCACATCCACTCTCCTTCAAATGCACTGGAGAAAAGGTTTTTTTGGTCTGACACAGAGTGTTAGTAATGTACAACGACAACAGTAAACGGTCCATTTTCAGCTGAAGAAGGCTTATAAAAACATCCATTGGCGCTGAATAAAGAAACTCCATTCGGACTATATCCCACGTGGTCACGATGACGGCGATCAAACAAACTAAGACTTCTATGTGTTTGTTTGATACGCACAAAATTAAATAAAATCTTTGAAGCGCGTTCATAAATCGTAAAACTACTCCGCTCTCCACGTGATCCATACAAACTGCGTCCCTTTTGCTTCTATTTAAAAGGGAAGTTTCTATGACTTTGGCTGAAATGGAGTTTTCAGCGTGGTCACTGTGCGATGCTGATACCCTATTCTCCGAACTACTTCGCGAATAAGATCAGAAATAATACTTACCACATCCACTCTCAACACAAATGGGAGAGAAAAAAGGTTTATCGGGTCTGACATAGAGTGAGTTAATGTGCGTGTACAACGACAACGATAAACAGATCCACTGTCAGCCGAAGGCGCATAAAAACATCCACCATTGACATGAATAAAGAAACTCCGTCAGGACTAATCACATGGTCACGTGGATGGCGTATCAAACAAACTAAGACTTCATAAGTTGTTTGGCAATTTGAACAAAATTAAATAAAATCTTTGTAAAGCGTGTTCGCAAATGCATCCAAACTACTCTACGCTCAACCTGACTACTCCAACCTGTGTCTTCTTTGTTTATTTAAAAGGAAGTTTTTATGACTTTAGCGATGGAATGAGTTTTCAGCGACAGGTCGCTTGCAGCGATGCTGATAATTCTGTTCTCCAGGACCACTAAGCTTAATAAAGATCAAATAATGGCTACTAAGCATCCACTCTCCTTTAAATGGAGAGAAAAAAGGTTTATCGGTCAGACACGAAGTGTTGCAATGTCTCTGTGCACCACGATGGCTGGTCCATTTCCAGTTGAATGCGACAAAAACATCCGTGACGCTGGAATAAAGCTCCGTTCGGACTAATCACCACGTAATATTAATGATCACGTGGTCGTGATGACGTGTCAAACAAACTAAGACTTCTACCAATTGTTTAACCGAACAAAATTAAATCAAATCTTGAGGCGTGTCCATGCGTCGTCGCGACTACTCCACGCCCAGCGTGATCATCCAAACCGCACCTTCTCTTGTTTATCGGCAAGGAAGTTTTTATGACTTTAGCTGAGCGCGAGTTTTCAACGTGTGGTCACAGTCAAATACTGATACCCCGTTCTCCCAACTACTAAGCCGCAATAAGATCAAATAATGGCCACTACATCCACTCTCTATTTAAGTAGAGAAAAAAAAAGGTTATCGATTTGTGTACAGAGTGTCAGTAATGTCCTAACGACCACGGTAGCCAGTCCATTTCCAGCTGAAGGCGATATAAAACATCCATTAACGCAGATAAAGAAACTCCGTTCCGGATTTTTATAATCACGTGGTCACGTAGTGCGTAGGATGACATTAATCAAACAAACTAAGACTTTCAAAAATTTGTTGGCACGAACAAAAATTAAATAAAATCTCGAAAGAAATAATTCACGTCGTAAAACTACTCCACGCTCAACGCTGATCACTCCAAACTGTGTCTCTTTTGTTTATTTGCAAAGGGAGTTTTTATGACTTCAGCTGAGTCAAGTTTTCAACGGCTGGTTAAGCAAAGCGATACTGATACCATGTTCTCCGAACTACTAAGCTTAACAAGACTAAATAGTATTTGCCACATCCACTCACCCATACCTGGAGAGAGAAAAGGTTTGTTGGTCCTGGGTGAGTGGTAAAAGTAATGTACAACGACCACGGTAAATAGTAGTCATTTTCAGCTGAAGGCATAAAGGCATCCATTGACGCGAATAAAGAAACTCCGTTCGGACTCAATCACGTGGTCACGCGATGACGCGTCAAACAAACTAAGACTTCTAAAAGTTGTTTGATAATTTAACAAAATTGGCCAAATCTTTGAAGCGTGTTCATAAATACGTGCAAAACCACTCCAGCACGCTCCAACGGGACTACTCCAAACTGTGTCTCCTTGTTTTATTTAAAAGGAGAGTTTTATGACTTCAGCTAAATCGTGGAGTTTTCAACGTATCAGTGACCGTGCGACACTGATCGCCCCGTTCTTCTCTAACTACTAAGCCGGCACGAGATCAAATAATGGCCACCACATCCACTCCTCCTTTAAATGGAGAGAAAAAAAGGTTTATCGGTCACGACTTCAAAGTGTCAGTTATAATACAACGATCACGTGTAAATAACAGTCCATTTTCAGCTGAAAGCGATAAAGCATCCATTGACATGAATAAAGAAGCCTGGTTCGGACTAATCACGTGATCACGTGATGACGTATCAAACAAACTAAGAACTACAGGATTGTTTGACACGAACAAGGAAGAATTAAATAAAATCTTTAAAGCGTATTCATAAATCTGTGAAACTACTCCACGCTCAATGTGATCACTCCAAATCAGTCTCTTGTTTATATTTAAAAGGAGTTTTATGACTTCAGCTGAATCGAGTTTTCAACGTGGTTGCTGTGCGATACTGATACCATGTTCTCCGAACTACTAAGCTTAAAAGATCAAATAATGGCCACCACATCC